>NC_087185.1:14956663-14981663 GCF_035594125.1 Scylla paramamosain
ACATCTTTATCTTCGCTCCCGTCTCCATTACCCGTTCATTTCCCCCTTTCCTTATTTACGGGAAGGGAGAACACCTATTTCCTCACCTCCCTCTCACGCCATCCTCTCCCTTCCCATCCATCGTGCTTCTGCCATATAGAATCACGCTTTCTTGTCCTTCATACTACACCCTTCCCGCCTTTCTCTCTCTCTCTCTCTCTCTCTCTCTCTCTCTCTCTCTCTCTCTCTCTCTCTCTCTCTCTCTCTCTCTCTCTCTCTCTGTCTGTCCTCCCTTTCTCTCCCTTCCTCATGCTACACGCCCTTCAGTCGTCTCTCCTCTCTTTCTCCCCTCCCCCTTCCTCACCCTACACGCCTTTCCCTCCCTCTCTCCTCGTGCTCCTCTCTCACCTCCCTTGCTCTCCCTCTCCCTCTCCCTCACGGCAGCAGGTAATAACATAGTGAGCAGACGAACCGGGAAAAACAAGCAGTAACTTATGAAGGTCTGCAGTGATTAGCAGGTCCAGTGGCGCTAACTAGTAGCGGCGCCCCGTGGCTTCCTTACCGGGGTCACCTGCCCTGCTATTACTTGAGGAGCAGCCTGTAGCAGTAGTGGTGGTGGTGGTGGTGGTGGTGGTGGTGGCAGTAGTAAGAATGGAACGAAAAAAACAGCATGGTAGTAGTAATAGTAGTAGTAGTAGTAGTAGTAGTAGTAGTAGTAGTAGTTGTAGTAGAAGTAGTTATTGAGGCAGTAGTGGGAAAGGAAAAAGCACCATAATAGCAGTTGTAATAGTAGTAGTAGTAGTAGTAGTAGTAGTAGTAGTAGTAGTAGTAGTAGTAGTAGTAGTAGCAGCAGCAGTAGTAGTATTAATAGTAGTAGAAGTAGTAGTAGTAGAAGTAGTAGTAGTAGTAGTAGTAGTAGTAGTTGTTGTTGTTGTTGTTGTTGTTGTTATTGTTGTTGTATTAATAGTAGTAGTAGTTGTAGTGATTATTCTTTTCGAGGTAGTAATGATAATAGTAGTAGTAGAAACAGGAAAGGAATAATAATAAGAACAGTAATGGAATTAATAGTAATAATAGCAATAATAGTCATAGAATTGATACCAGAGTGGTGGGAGGGGAAAAAGAAAATTAATAATAGTAGTACCGGAAGAGTTAGTAGCAAGAGAACCAATAGAAGCAGTAATGATGTTTTCCATGCCCTCGCTGGCCTAAACCCTCAGAAGGCTTATGGACCTGATGGGGTCCCTCCTATTGTTCTCCGAAACTGTGCCTCCGTGCTTGCACCTTGCCTAGTCAAACTCTTTCAGCTCTGTCTGTCAACATCTACCTTTCCTTCTTGCTGGAAGTTTGCCTACATTCAACCTGTTCCTAAAAAGGGTGACCGCTCTAATCCCTCAAACTACCGTCCTATTGCTTTAATTTCCTGCTTATCTAAAGTTTTTGAATCTATCCTCAACAGGAAGATTCTTAAACATCTATCACTTCACAACCTTCTATCTGATCGCCAGTATGGGTTCCGTCAAGGCCGCTCGACTGGTGATCTTCTGGCTTTCCTTACTGAGTCTTGGTCATCCTCTTTTAGAGACTTTGGTGAAACTTTTGCTGTTGCCTTGGACATATCAAAAGCCTTTGATAGAGTCTGGCACAAAGCTTTGATTTCCAAACTACCCTCCTACGGTTTCTATCCTTCTCTCTGTAACTTCATCTCAAGTTTCCTTTCTGACCGTTCTATTGCTGCTGTGGTAGACGGTCACTGTTCTTCTCCTAAATCTATTAACAGTGGTGTTCCTCAGGGTTCTGTCCTGTCACCCACTCTCTTCTTATTATTCATTAATGATCTTCTAAAACAAACTTCTTGTCCTATCCACTCCTATGCTGATGATACCACCCTGCACTTTTCCACGTCTTTTCATAGACGTCCAACCCTTCAGGAGGTAAACATATCACGCAGGGAAGCCACAGAACGCCTGACTTCTGATCTTTCTAAAATTTCTGATTGGGGCAGAGCAAACTTGGTATTGTTCAATGCCTCAAAAACTCAATTCCTCCATCTATCAACTCGACACAATCTTCCAGACAACTATCCCCTCTTCTTCAATGACACTCAACTGTCCCCCTCTTCTACACTGAACATCCTCGGTCTGTCCTTTGCTTATAATCTGAACTGGAAACTTCACATCTCATCTCTAGCTAAAACAGCTTCCATGAAGTTAGGTGTTCTGAGACGTCTCCGCCAGTTTTTCTCACCCCCGCAGCTGCTAACTCTGTACAAGGGCCTTATCCGTCCATGTATGGAGTATGCTTCACATGTCTGGGGGGGTTCCACTCATACTGCTGTTCTAGACAGGGTGGAATCAAAAGCTTTTCGTCTCATCAACTCCTCTCCTCTAACTGACTGTCTTCAGCCTCTCTCTCACCGCCGCAATGTTGCATCTCTAGCTGTCTTCTACCGCTATTTTCATGCTAACTGCTCTTCTGATCTTGCTAACTGCATGCCTCCCCTCCTTCCGCGGCCTCGCTGCACAAGACTTTCTTCTTTCTCTCACTCCTATTCTGTCCACCTCTCTAACGCAAGAGTTAACCAGTATTCTCAATCATTCATCCCTTTCTCTGGTAAACTCTGGAACTCCTTGCCTGCTTCTGTATTTCCACCTTCCTATGACTTGAATTCCTTCAAGAGGGAGGTTTCAAGACACTTATCCACCAATTTTTGACCACTGCTTTGACCCTTTTAGGGACTGGCATTTCAGTGGGCATTTTTTTTATTAGATTTTTGTTGCCCTTGGCCAGTATCCTTCCTACATAAAAAAAAAAAAAAAAAAAAAAGTAGTAACAATACCACCACCACCACCACCACCACCAGTAACAGAAAAACCAATAGCAGTGTTTTCCTCAATGTCGCGTCCATAACAGCGTGTCCTCCCCATTATTAAAATCCGGCAGTGCCACACTCTCGTAACACGGTGAGGTCAGGTAAACACAGCAAACCCACCGCGCTAAATCACTGTGTTTTTAATTGACGTTTTCTGAAAGGGCAGGCGCACGTAACTGACGGCACTCGGTTGCAGTGTTTTATTAAATGACACATTAAAATGATCCAGTGGCTCTGTAAATTTTTTTGTACCCTCACTTGTTCGTGTGTTTATGGTGACGGATGTTATAGTTGGTGGATTAATTGCTGGTGGTGGTAATTTAATCTGATGTGATTTTCCTTTTTTTTTTTTCGTTTGTGTTCGTCTGTGTCGTTTCAATAGCCATGGTAATTATTGTGCGGAGTTGTTGGTTCTGTGTGATATTCTCCGGATTACTATTGATATGAATTATGTATTGGTTTTAATCTGAATTATTTCCATTACTTTTATATTTCCTCTCTTTTGAGCGCCATCTGACCTGAATTTTCAATGATTAAATCGACCTTTCCTTCATTTTTGCTTCTTTATCATCCTTCTCCTCTACCTCCTCCTCTTGCTCGCGTCATTAACCAAAAACAGCCATTGGGTAATAAAAGATGCAAAGAAGAGAAAGAGGAAAGAAAAATCTCTCTCTCTCTCTCTCTCTCTCTCTCTCTCTCTCTCTCTCTCTCTCTCTCTCTCTCTCTCTCTCTCTCTCTCTCTCTCTCTCTCTCTCTCTCTCTCTCTCTATGACCCTCCTTATCTCTCTACTTCTTTGCTCTTTTTCCTACCTGTCTTTCTCTTCTTCCTCTTTGTGTAACAATTGAGAAAGTGAATTGGCTCTCTCGTATCATACTGAAGGCAGCGTCTCAGTCAATTAGGAGGTGGAGAGAAGGCAAGAGCAGGAGGAGGAGGAGGAGAAGGAGGAAGAGGAGAAGGATGAGAGGGAGGGAAGGGAAGGATGGTAATTGGAAGACAGAGCGGAGAGTCGAAATAATGGTGAAAATTACTAATGTTTTGACACTTGAGAGAATGGAATAGGTCCGGGAAGACTAGAAGAGAGAGAGAGAGAGAGAGAGAGAGAGAGAGAGAGAGGGGTGGAAGGTAAGAAAGAATTGAATGGACTGAGAAAGAAGCGCGGTGTTTAAAAAATGTTCTCAGTTGTATGAAAAATAATGATGAAAATTATGAATGTTTTTGGCTCTTGAGATAATTGAATAGACAGGAAGATTAGAAGAGAAAGAGAGAGAGAAGGTAAGAAAGAACAGAATGAATTAAAAAAGAAGGGCTGTTATAATTTGTTTACTTCTTTGCAATGGACTGTGAAACGTGAATGGTCATAATATTCCTACGTACTTGTTTGCACTGAAATATTTAATGCCAACAAAGATATATTTGTTATTGTAGAAGTTAATCTTGTTTCGTGTATATTTTTCGTATCGTAAGCGTATTTCAGTTTAAGATGGTACGGTAATTTGACCTCTTACCTTATTCTAAAAAAATTCTACTTGCTTTTCTTACGAGACAAAAAAAAGCAGAAAATAAAGGAAAGGAAAGTAAAAAAGCTGATGTAGAATTATTACCCAAATGTTTTCTTTTTTCCTGTTTTACCTTTTTTATTGCGAGTTTTAGAGGAAAATAAAGGAAAACAAAGTAAACGAGAGGACACAGAATTATTACCCAAGTGTTTTTTTTTTTTTATTTATTTTTACCTTTCCCTCTTCACAGTTTTAACCCTTTAGGTAGTACAGCTTCCTTTCAACTGGATAAACTTTACTACACACAAGTTTAGATTATAATTTTAAAAGGTGCCAATTGTAACTAAAGGAGAGGGTCAAGTATTTGTTATTATTTATTGTTGATATTGTTATTGTTATTGTTATTATCATTATTATTGTTGTTGTTGTTGTTGTTGTTGTTGTATTTTATTTTTTATTATTTGTCTATCCATCTATCCAACTTATCTTTTTGTGTGATAAGATTATTATTATTATTATTATTATTATTATTATTATTATTATTATTATTATTATTATTATTATCATTATTACCATTGTTGTTGTTGTTGTTGCTGTTGTTTTATTTTACTTTTTTCATTATTCTATTTATCCATCTCTCTATATATCTATCTATCTATAAAATTTATTCATTCATTCATTTATCTAATGTGTGTGTGTGTCGGTGTGTAGTTAAATTCCCGTCAGTAAAATCGCTCCGCCTCCTGCAGTAGGAAGCCAAGAGTCCCGCCAGTCACGAGTTGATGGACGCGCGGCCTCAGTGTTCAGAGTTCATCGGGGCCAGGGAGAGGGTACGCCAATTAAAAAGACATTCATTACTAAGCAGGTTGTTCCCTTGTCCACTTTTATAAGCCCTTTGATCCTTGATAATACTCTCTGCCCTTTACCATCTCTCTCTCTCTCTCTCTCTCTCTCTCTCTCTCTCTCTCTCTCTCTCTCTCTCTCTCTCTCTCTCTCTCGTATCTCTAATTTTCAGTCCCTGTTCTCCCTTTTTTCTCTTTCCCTCTTTCCTCCTTTACTCCCTCCCTCCCTTTATCTTTCCTCCACTCTCCCTCCCTCTCTCTTACCTATACTTCTCTCCCTCTGTCTCTTCTCTTCCTTCCCTCTTTTTGTTTTTCCTTTCCCCATCTGTGTCTGCCTGTCTGTTTGTCTGTCTGTCTGCCTGTCCCTCTTGTAATGGTTTTAGAATTTCATTTTAAGACTTCATGTGTCACGTAGGAGTTTTGGGTTTGTAGTTTCATTTCAAAGCTTCGTGTTACACTTCAGTATTTACCTCCTACCTACGTTCAGTAAAGTGTAAGTTCTTGCAAAGACAAGCTAGCAGTCAGGTATGTGTTTGTCTCCTCAACTTCCCTCGCGGCTCGGCCCATGATTTTTCTGTTTGTGTGTTTGGCTGCCTGTCTTTCTTTATGTCTAGTTGTTTTGTCCTTGTATCTCTCTCTCTCTCTCTCTCTCTCTCTCTCTCTCTCTCTCTCTCTCTCTCTCTCTCTCTCTCTCTCTCTCTCTCTCTCTCTCTCTCTCTCTCTGGCACATTACACCTTATCTTCATCCAGTATCTCGTCTTGGTAATATCCCCATGTACTCGTTTCCCGCTGTAATTATTGTGCTTTGGATGCTAATGTCTCGTGGCTCTTGTTTGCTATCTGTTTGCATTGCCTCTCGCCTCCCCAGGTGCTCCCAGGCTCGCTTCCTCTCTGCTCTTCCTTGCTTATCCTCCCTTCGTTAGTTTATATTTGAAACAATCTATTCACTCCTCCTCCTCCTCCTACTCCTACTCTTCCCTTTCTGTTCCTTTCCTGGCTGCCATTCTGTTCAAATCTACGTGGGTTTGTATCCTGAATCGCCTCATGTTATTTTTTGATTGCTATCTCTTTGTTGGTTTCTGTTCTGTTAGAGTCCATTCGTATTCATAAAGAAAAAAAATTCTTTTCCTCTTCACATATTTCTAGTTTGCTGCGTCCGGTTACTTTAGAATTTCGCTGTAACTAAAGTGAGAATCTCGTCTTTTACGTTTTCTTGTATGTTGGTTTGTGTTTAGAAATGCACTAGTATAATTAAGACAGAAACTCTTCGTATTATTTTCATTATTTTGTTTCTCTCTGTCTTTCTCTCTCTGTGCTGGTTTTTCTTCCGTCAAAAATTTACGTGCATCTATTTAAGGCACCAACATCTCTCATTTCTTCCTATTTTTACTATTATATTTTTTGCTTATTGATACATGTCCCCATACTCTCTAAACCTACATAAAGCAAGCAGTTCTTCCCAGTAATCCTCCTTGCATTCATTATACATATTACCTCAGTGAGTGTTTAGTGACTCTTTGGCCAATAACATGGTAGTGATTGTTCTCTCCTCATTGTGATTCAGTACGTGACACGCTCGCTCAGTCCTGCATGAAGTGTTAATATCGTCACGGGGAGGGAAGGAAAATGATGACTATTATTGCGTTATCATGGCAGTGTTGCATTACTCACTCTCTCTCTCTCTCTCTCTCTCTCTCTCTCTCTCTCTCTCTCTCTCTCTCTCTCTCTCTCTCTCTCTCTCTCTCTCTCTCTCTCTCTCTCTCTCTTCCCTCTTCTCATTCCCAGTCCAGTGTGTTTCCGTTTTCCTCTTGACTTAACTCTCTCTCTCTCTCTCTCTCTCTCTCTCTCTCTCTCTCTCTCTCTCTCTCTCTCTCTCTCTGCCATATTTGTGAGTATTTTCTCCATTCTCCGTTATTTTTCCGTTCTATTTTCAGTTTTTTCCTCCTTTGTTTCCTTATGTCGTGCTTTGCTTTGATGTTATTTCCGCCTCTCTCTCTCTCTCTCTCTCTCTCTCTCTCTCTCTCTCTCTCTCTCTCTCTCTCTCTCTCTCTCTCTCTCTCTCTCTCTCTCTCTCTCTCTCCACCTTTAAACCGGAAGTACTAAGCTGCCTAGAGGATATTCGCATCCGTATCCGTATCACCTCTCACACTTTTTATGCCCCCTCTCTCTCTCTCTCTCTCTCTCTCTCTCTCTCTCTCTCTCTCTCTCTCTCTCTCTCTCTCTCTCTCTCTCTCTCTCTCTCTCTCTCTCTCTCTCTCTCTCTCTCCACGTTTCACGCTTTACAGTTTCTCTCACCGCCAATGCCTCCCAAGAGAGAGAGAGAGAGAGAGAGAGAGAGAGAGAGAGAGAGAGAGAGAGAGAGAGAGAGAGAGAGAGAGAGAAATTACTTGTACTATCCTTGATATCTCTAAGTGTTCTCATTTTCTTTTTCTTTCTTTATTCTTCTTGTTTTCTTGTTCTTCTTGTTCTTGTTCTTCTTGTTCTTGTTCTGCTTCTGCTTTTGATTCTGATTCTTGTTTTTGTTCTTCTTATTCTTATTGTTTTTGTTCTTGTTCTTCTTCTTCCTTTATTAATTTCCTTCTTGTTTGTTTTTCAGTGGTCTGTCTTCCTACTCTTTCTCCTTCTCCTCCTCCTCTTCATTTTTTTTATATTTGTACTAACTAAACTCTCTCTCTCTCTCTCTCTCTCTCTCTCTCTCTCTCTCTCTCTCTCTCTCTCTCTCTCTCTCTCTCTCTCTCTCTCTCTCTCTCTTTCTATTGTTTGTAAATTTTTTGCACGTTTACGAATATTCTAATTGACATTGTTCATTTTTTTTCTTTTTTATCCTTCGTCCTTTCATCATTTTCTATTATTGTTTCGTTTCCATTACACTTTTTGTTCATTTGCCATTAACTTTTTTTTTATTTTTATTCTTTGCTTCGTTTTAGTGTTTTTCGATCAGTGTCTCGGGTCCTTTATTTCCTGTTTTATTTTATTTTATTTTTTTTATTTATTTATTTGCTTATATATAATTATTTTTTTCATTTATTTATTTATTTTTTTTTTTTTTTACTTTCTAAGGATTTAATGGCAGGTTTTCTCTCTGCGGTGTTTCCTTTTTCTTGTCCTTCGTATTCTTTCCTGCATGTTTGTTATTCCTTTGTTTTCAATTTCATCTTTATTATTTAGGTTAGGTTAGATTTATTAGTCTTATTTAGGCTCAATAATTTTTTTCCCCTTTTTTTTATATCGCTGTATTCTCCATTCCTATGTTTGTCCTCTTCATGCTTCTATCCTAATAACACTCCGTTGGTTTCCGTCTGTTTAATTGGCTTTGTTACACTTGTGGTGGTGATCTGTAGCGTCATGTAATAGAAGAGAAACATTTCCTTTTGTGTATCAGGTAAAATAATTAGTCTCTTGCTTATAAGATCCCGTTTTCTTTCTTTCGTTCTTTCTTTTTAATGTCGTAATTTTCATGTTTTGTTTCGTCCCCTTCGTGAATCTTGAGAGGAAATTCTTAAAGTTATATATTGTTTTATTTATTTATATTTTCTTAGTGTTTTTTTTTTTTTTTTTCTTAATTTAATGACATTGGTTACAGTAAGTTTTGTATGCAAGTCACGGGAATATTTTGTACCTTTTTATGTGACTTACGTTATGTATTTAAAATATTAGGAATCTCAAACAACATTATCCTTATCAGCCTTTAGAAGTCTTCCACAGGACAAAGCCACCCCCAATCTTCCCTCACCTTTGTCACCTGTGCACGTTCCATTATCACGGTATGGGCGTCAGGGGGCGAGGGGGAAGCCAGCACCACCCCAGGCTGGCCCAGGTGTCTTGTCAAGGGAGGGACATTCGAGCTGTCTGACAGTGGATATGACCAGGATGGGTGCAAGTGTCCAGTTTAGCGTTTCTAATATACGGAATGTGCGAGTTTGCTTACCAAGGTCACTGATAAGGTTTAGTGAATGTTGGGAGAGAAAAATAAAGAGATCATGTCGAAGGTTTACACACACACGCACACACACACGCATGCACACGCACACGCACAGGCACGCACAGTATAGGGTTGAAGCCTTATTGCCTTATTTCATTTATTCCCCGTTGAAAGGCTTCCGTATTGGCTTTCATAACTTTTAAAACAATAAAAACTGAAGGAGCTGCAACACTACCAGCACTATTTATTGACACCACCACCACCACCACCACCATCACCACCACCACCAACACTACTACTACTACTACTACTGCTGCTTGTTTGTTTGTTTGTTTGTTTGTGTGTGTGTGTGTGTGTGGGGGATTGTTGTTGTTGTTGTTGTTGTTGTTGTTGTTGTTGTTGTTGTTGTTGTTGTTGTTGTTGTTTTCATGCGGCGTGTTGCCTGATGAAGAGCCTTACTTTTCTCCTATCCTGTACTCCTATGCATTGTTTACTATTAGTTGTACGTAGCCAGGCGTAGACCAGCAGGCATGTCGATAGTTTTCCCTCCTGTGTAGTTCTATGTATTCCACACCTGTAAGTATAAAGGATGACTGAATGAAAAACAAAACAAACAAACACCAATTGCATGCCTCAGTTGTCTCACTTGCCATCACTTAATCGGATACAGGAACCGATACAAAACACACACACACACACACACACACACAGAGAGAGAGAGAGAGAGAGAGAGAGAGAGAGAGAGAGAGAGAGAGAGAGAGAGAGAGAGAGAGGAGATAAATTTATTAAACACAAAATTACATACAATATATTATACTACATCTCAGACCTTCACGCCATATATGTACATTCTTTAAGCACACCTGTAAATGGAGAGAAATTACACAACAGGTATTAACACAAACATTAAATAAATACATCTTAAAACAGTCCATATAAGCACGACGAACATGCCTCAGTATTTATATATTTGCTTATCCATATATACTGAGAATCCTATGATTATTCTTACAAAGTTTTTTATAATGAGTCTTATCCTATTGTAGTTTCTCCACAGAGTCATTGGATATGATAGGTTAGGTTAGGTTAGGTACTTTCTCTAAAGGCACCACTGACGGCAGGACTGGTGAACGAGTAGATATATTAAGAAAACTATTAGTAGATAGATAAAGAAACGTAAATAGATTAAGAAGATAAAGAAAAGATAAAACTAAAGAAAAATAAAGTACTGAATAGATTAAAAAAAATAATAATGCTTGTAATTTTATGCTCGCCAAGTAGAAGATAATATTACTATGATGAAATAAGGAATATCATACTGTCATTAAAAGTTAAAGGGTTAAAGTAATTTTCTAAAGTAGCGATTATATATATTCATGCCTTGAATCACGCACAGGCACACACGCGCAGTAATAGTAGTAGTAGCAGTATTCTATTGGAAAAAAAAAAAAAAAACAGTAAAACACACTAAAATACATCTCGTTTTTTTTTTTTCAATTAATAAAAAAATGTTTTGGAGAGAGTAATAGATAAACACAAACCAAGCATTAGGAAATTACAAAACACACACACACACACACACACACACACACACACACACACACACACACACACACACGTCCCGCCACTCGTGCTGCAGACCAAGAGATCCCGCCAAGTAATAACCCCGTGAAAAATGATCCCCTGAGATAATTATGACTCGCATTATGGAGCAAAGGATCAAATATTAGTGCCAATGGAGGATAGATTTTATTAGCTTTACCGATAGCTGTGTAATAGTTGTTAATGAATCTAATTAACAAGATTCGGTGGTGCTCTGCTCTGCTCCGCTTTACTGGGCGTCAGTTTTGCTGGGAGGGAAATCCGCTGTGGTGCTTTTAAATATTTCTGAATTTCGTATTGTTGCCTTTTTTTTTTTCTCTCTTGTTCTCTTTTGTGTGTGCTGTGTTATAATTTTTCTTTGTTCTTTTCTTGTTTGTTATTTTGCTTTTTTTTATTTTTTTTTCATGCTCTTAGTCATTTCGTTTGTTTTTATGTCGGTTTCTTTATGATGTCTTTTGATTTTCTTTCTTTTTTTTTTTAATTTATTACATTCTTTATATTTTTACGCCAGTCTTATAGCTATTCATGATTTTATTGCCTCTGTTCCTCTGTTCACCACTTGATTATTTTTTTACGTAACTTCATAATTCATTCTTTGTCTCTCTCTTTATCAGACTGTATCGCTCCTCATTCATCTGATATTCATCTATTCATTGTTTTCCTTCTCCCCTCCCACCTCTTACGTTTTTGTCAGAATTCTTCAACATTATCTCTGGAATGAGTCTAATGCACGGTGGACGTGAGCGGGGTGTATTTTCGGAAGCATTCGCTCAGCAAACTGCATTCCACTTCGTCCGTCAATTTGTACTTTATCTCATCAAATTATAGCTGAAAATAGCGTTGTAGCAGAGACCTACCTGAGGGCGAGACATTTGTCCTCCCCACTAGTCTTTTTACGAGTACCTGACGACACGAGAGAGAGAGAGAGAGAGAGAGAGAGAGAGAGAGAGAGAGAGAGAGAGAGAGAGAGAGAGAGAGAGAGAGAGAGAGAGAGAGAGACAGAGACAGAGAGACAGAGAGAGAGAGACAGACAAACATGCAATCAGAATGATACCCAGGCAAACAGATTGATAGACAAAGAAATAAGCATATGTACTGTTAGATATATACACAGACAGACAGGCAGATAGACAGACACAGACAAAATAGTGAGAGAGACAAACACAGACTCACAAATAAAGACAGTGAGAGAGAGAGAGAGAGAGAGAGAGAGAGAGAGAGAGAGAGAGAGAGAGAGAGAGAGAGAGAGAGAGAGAGAGAGAGAGAGACCAATAAACAGAGAAATAAGAGAAAAAAAAGCATGAAACAAAAAAATATACGGACAAAAAGTATCCAGAGAGAGAGAGAGAGAGAGAGAGAGAGAGAGAGAGAGAGAGACGCGAAAAATCGACATAGCCAGCGGAATTAAATGATGAACCTCTAAGGACTAGTTAGGCTGCCATTACCGGGAGAGACTCTTTGAACTGCACTCCATACATCTCCCGCCCTTCCCAGAGCCAACACGGGGTCCGATCATAGTTTTTCGGGCTCAGTGACTCGCTAGACGTGCATCACTCAAAGCAGGTCACGAGAGCCACAGGGGAATGGGACTCTCTGTTTTGTCTCTTGTTTTTTTTGGCGAGCGTGATATTACCTGTGATTCGCCCGGTGCTTGTTACCTGGCGACGAGGGGCGTGTGGAGTGCTGCTGTCATCGTCATTATCACCATCGTCATTACCACCAGCAGCGTAATCGGTCGCGATGAAAAGGGAGGGAGAGATTGATGGGGAATAAAAATTGGCTTAGGGTTTTATTTCATCGCTGTTATGTTCCCTTTATCGTTCTCGTTTATCTTCAAACTTACACAGTCCTCCACTTTATTTATCTCCTGTACAGAATTCCACATCCACTCCACTGCTATAATTTTGTTTTTTTTAAGATCAATAGTTTAACCTGTCATCTTTGTTGCTTTGAATGTTTTGCAGCGGCGCCATATGACCATGATGTTGCGGCGCCATAAAGTCAAAATCGATCTTTTTTTTTTTTTTTACGTTCTCCTTTTCTTTCATCACTTTCCTCCACCTCACCTGAACACTTCCATACTTTCATCTACTTCACCATACACTCCCATCAACCTTATCCACATCAATCTTTACCCATTAATTCCCATCACCAAGTATCCTCATTTCCATCCACCTCATCCACAGCTCTGTATGTCCAGTTCTCCTTTCTTGCATTTCCTTTCACACCACACCGCTCCACGTCTCCATCCACCTCATCTATTCTCCTCCACCTCTCATTCACACCATCCACACCCCTTCCCTAACGCAGATCCTCTCTATACCTTATTACTCCACATCGTTATCTACGCATCCACACCATTCACACATCCACCTCTCCTATAACCCTTCCCTCTCCACATCCACCTTCCTTCAGTTTTAATTACCTGCACACCACACAGGACATAAAAAAAAGTGATTTGGTCCTAATTTCACGGCGGAATACGTGACGAAGTTTCTTAATCTGTTTATAGACTCGTCCGTCCCGTCCTCGTCGTCACTGTCACAGCCCTTCATCATCGCCGTTGTTATCAGTTGCTGGGAATTGCGTTAGTCGTTGTTAAGTCTCTTGCGGTGAAAAAAAAATTGGGAGGTTAAGTCCGCTAATATAGGAGTTTATATATATATATATATTTTTTTTTTCTTATTTTGTGTCTAAGATTTTTCATATGAGTTGAATGTTTACGGTTAGTTATTTTTTTAGTTGGTTAGGTTTCGTCAGGTGATTGGCTAGTTTATGTTAGGAGGTTAGTTATTTAATTGGTAGGTTTGTTTGTTGATTGATTGGTTGGGTAGTTAGTTTGTTAGATCGTTGGTTGTTAAATAGTAAGTTATTTGGTTAAGGTTAGGTTAGGTTAGGTTGGGTTATTTTAGGTTAGATTAGGGTAGGTTAGGTTAGATTAGTGGTTGGGTTGGGTTAGGTTAGGTTAGGTTAGGTTAGGGTAGGGTAGGTTAGGTTAGGTTAGGTTAGGTTAGGGTAGGGTAGGGTAGGTTAGGTTAGGTTAGGTTAGGGTAGGGTAGGTTAGGTTAGGTTAGGTTAGGTTAGGTTAGGTTAGGTTAGGTTAGGATAGGTTAGGTTAGGTTAGGTTTAGGTTAGGTTAGGTTAGGTTAGGTTGGGTTAGGTTAGGTTAGGTTAGGTTAGGTTAGGTTAGGGTAGGGTTAGGTTAGGTTAGGTTAGGTTAGGTTAGGTTCTTTAGTTTCCCTGGTTGATAGGTTAGTCATTACTATCTCTACTTTAAGCACAGAACCATAAATTAACTTTACATATATATATTTATATATATATATATATATATATATATATATATATATATATATATATATATATATATATATATATATATATATATATATATATATATATATATATATATATATATATATATATATATATATATATATTTCAATACTAACATTCAGTATAAATCACAAAAGTAATAAGAGCCTTCTGTAGTACAAAAAAATACTAGGAAAATATGTGAATTATTAATATACGATGAACTTAATTAAAACACCTGTGACATTAAGAAAAAAAATAATAAATCTACCAAAAATGTGAGAGTATTTTTAGTACTACTTATTTCTATTACTTTTGATTATTGTGATGCTAAACTCGTATAATATATATTGCACTTAATAAAAATCCATACAAACAACAGAAAAAAAAAACAGAAAAGCTCGAGTGTTTAGCTATTTTTAGTTATCCTTTTTATTTATGATGCAAAAAATACGTGACATGTTGTGGCTTATTAATAACTACCACCCACACTTACTGAGGTATAGAGGAACACCCGGGTCTTCCTTGACAGCCTGTAAGTGAAGGATCTCTTGCTGAAGATCCTGCATAACATGGGAATAGGATTAATTTCTCTGCCGCGTCCTCGCAACGAAGGAGGAGGAGTAGGAGAAGGAGGAGGAGGAGGAGGAGGAGGAGGAGGAGGAGGAGGAGGAGGAGGAGGAGAAAAAAGAGGGTAGTATGAATGGATGGAGGAGGAGGAAAAAAAATAGGAGGAATGGATGGGGGAGGAGGAAAGAAAGAAGGAAGAATGGATGGAGGAGGAAGGAAGAAAAGCAGAATGAATAAATGGAGGAGGAAGGAAAGTACAATGGATGGAGGAGAAAGAAGAAAAAAAACAGGAAGAATGGATGGGGATGGAGGAAGGAAAATAGAGAAAGCAAATGAAGGAGGAAGAAATGGAAGAAAAAATAGGAAAAATAGATATAGGAAGAGAAGGACGAAGAAGAAGGAGAGTAGAACCAGTGGAGGAGGCGCAGAAAAAAATAAAATGACTCGGTGTTGGAGAGAAGAGGGAATGAGCGGAGGGACGCGGAGAAAGAAAACGAAGAAATGGAGAAGGATGCGCAGGAGGAGGAGGAGGAGGAGCAGGAGGAGGAGTGAGAAAGGCAGTGTCCGGGAAGGAATCTGATTAGTGGACTGGAGGAGTTGTCTCGTAATTCAATTAAAATCCAATAACCATCTCCCAATCCGACAAGCAATCCTTCCTGTAATATGCTAACCTTCATCTTTAACTCCTTGACTCTCTCTCTCTCTCTCTCTCTCTCTCTCTCCTCTCTCTCTCCCTCTCTCTCTCTCTCTCTCTCTCTCTCTCTCTCTCAGTTTTTTACGTTCATAGTAGTGGCTTGCTAATGACGATGATTATAAGAAAATGACGATCAGTTGTGGTTTGCAAAATAATCGTGTTTTATTTAATGAGAAAACAGGCCAATTATTTTCCGACTTAATTGAATTTTCGTGAAGGGACGCTGACATTCACGGTGTAAATTATACGTTCATTATGTGGCCAACTTCCATTTACATTCGCTTCGTAAATGAATGAATAAATAACATTGATAAGTAAGTCAAACGCAAGGTGGGTTCTGATTTGTATTTGTTCGTATCAGACGGTTTATTGACGTGATATAAGTACGTGAGATGTTAGTTCATTGTGGTAAATTGTTCTGCAGTACAAAAATTTATGGTTTCCTTCTGTGTGTGCAGGTGAATGTAAAGTTTTCGTTTTTTCGGTTTTTTTATTTATTTTTTTTTTTTATGAAACTTAACTGTGAAATATTGTCATCTTTTTACGTGTTTATGAATTTGTGTGATGATTTTACTTTTTTTTTCTTTTTTTTTTTGTTTTTTGACGTGATGTTCTTGTATTTTATTGTTTCATTAATAAACAACTACTACTACTACTACTACCACCACTACTACCACTACTACTACTACTCTGTACTGCAACCACCACCACGAACCACCACCACAACAACAATTTCAGATCAATACAGTAGACATCGATGAACAAAGAACCGAAAAAAAAAAAAAACCAGGACATGTAAGCGAAATAAACACTGATATTGCGTACACAGTTTACCCCAAGATTGACCTAATAATTCACTACCCTGAGGCAAGTTAGAAGCCTCAAAGCCCTTCGCAAACCACCAAGAGAAGCCCTAGAGTAAAGCCTACAGAAAGCCGTGACGATGCTTCATTTCCTCACGCACAACCGTCACTCTCACCGCCTCTTCACGGTCCCTTCCTCCCGCCGCGTTCTCCTCCTCCTCCCGCCCCTCCTGTGGTTGGGGCGGCGTCAGTGAGTAATTTAGCTTCAGCCACTGCGGGTCAAGGCAAAGTGTGTGTACGGCCTCTTCCCAACCCGCCCTCAATCTCTCTCTCTCTCTCTCTCTCTCTCTCTCTCTCTTCTCTCTCTCTCTCTCTCTCTCTCTCTCTCTCTCTCTCTCTCTCTCTTCAAAAGGATCACGCATATACATTGATTTTACAGCTGAAATCTTCCGGAGAGATGAAGATTAACTGTATTTAGCTATTACTGAACTGTAGCTAAACGAAAAAATTCTCTCTCTCTCTCTCTCTCTCTCTCTCTCTCTCTCTCTCTCTCTCTCTCTCTCTCTCTCTCTCTCTCTCTCTCTCTCTCTCTCTCTCTCTCTCTCTCTCCGTCCGATATCCAATAAAAGTGTAACGTTTTTAATCATTCCAGACCATATGCCGCAATAAGCCGTGCGGGGCGGGCGGTGGCGAGTGGGCAGCGGGAGGTGGTGCACACAAGTGTACACACAGGCCCAGGCAGTGCTCAGGTCCCGCGGTGCAGTTTTTTCCGCTGCGTGTTGAGTGCACCAATCAACCACATGTTGCCCAGATACCTTGCCTTTGATTGCGACTTCGGTCAAGTGGAACACCAGGGGCGGGCAGCGGCTGGGGCTTCAAGAGGCAGCACCCGAGGACGCCGCCACAGGCTGGGACCGAACGCCAGTGCCCTAGTGATAACAGTTCGCTATACAGGCACCGCTGGGGGATATAAGCCATACAAAAGGGAGAGATGTAAGGATTAGAGCAGTACAAACACTGGTAATACATGTCATAATGCTACAAAAGGAAGAAATATAAGAATTAAAACAGTACTGGCATTGTTAATAGTAACGCTATCTTATAAAACATGTTATAAATGCTACAAATATAAGAAATATTAGGATTAGGACAGTAAAAGCATTGGTAATACTACTGCTACCTTATAAGAGACATAACTACAAAAGAAGAAACATAAGGATTAAAGCAGTACTGGGATTGGTAATACTAATACTGCTACCTTATAACAGACATGTCATAAAAGCTAGAAAAGAAATAGAATAAGAGCTAAAACTATAAACATTGGTAATACTAATACAGCTACCTTATAAGCCTTTGGGCCTTATTTTTAAACGTTCCTGGGTCTGTCTCCAGTGTTATCATAAACTGCAGTGGTAGCGGAGTTTTGAAGTGCGTTTTCATTATGCAAGTGATGATTTAACAATTATTCTGGATCATTGGGAGAATGCACCAAGAGAATCCGAGGAATTATCTCAGTGACCTTTGAAAATGGTCTTGGTGAGAGGCTGAAATGTTTTAAAATACGTATCTGAGGCTCGTCTTGTTGTGGAATAAGGATATACTACTGAGGCTTTCCAAGATCTACGCGCTAATGTTTTCAAGGTCTGTCCCCGTCATTAAAGGTATTCCTAAGGGCCACACAGACGATTACCTGAGTTTTCATGGGTGTATTTTACAGATGATGCGGAATTCTTGTGAAACTATCCCTCAATTCATTAAAACTTCCCTGAAAACCCAATGACTCCCACTATAGCCTGAACTCAACTAAGACGCCGAAGTGTTTGAGGGTGCAGACGCTCATTTGATATTTCGTGGTCTTGAATACAGGACGTGATGGTGAAATGAATACTGAGTGAAATATTTACCTTATCTCTAATAAATTGTATGGGATAATGGCTGAAGCTCCCACCGCATCTATTGTCTTTGCGATCGATCAATATTTGGGAGTTTCAGTATTGGGTTAAAGTTACAAAGATGCTTAATGCAGGGGACGCGCACTGTTGCCTGTCTGTTTCTTGTAACTTGAAGGATATCCACCTGTGTAAAAGAGGGAAATGAAAGCTTGTCAGTTCGTTCATTTCTTTATTTGTTTGTTAAAATGCCATAACTTCATGTTCTTCGCGTGCCTGTTTTCTTGTCTTTCTTATTAAATCTTCATGATGTGCATTATGTAAAAGAAGGAAAAAAAAATGCCTTTCTAAAAATCGGTTCATATTTGTGTGTTTGAACTTCAGGAAAATAGATCGATGTGTTTCCAGTTTCCAGTTTCCAGTTTCTTTGGTGCCTGCATCTCCCAGCCTTGGTCAGCGGAGGCTTGGAAGGACGGCGTATGCATCAGATCCGTTTTTTTGTTACCTCGGCATAATATATGGCAATCAGACGCCTGTCGCTCACACTGCGCTGGCCGGGTCCGCTTCGCCTCACGCACCTCGGTTACGCCTTGGTTTAAATTCATTGGGTCACGCCTGTAAATCTTGCTGCGATTTTGAATTCTGAAGGGATGCAGGGCTCCCATCAACACCACCACCACCACCACCACTGCTCTTACTCCACTCTCTCTTGCTCTCCCTCTTCCACCTTCAGAACTCAGGTTTCCGCGTGTCTTTGTGTTATTTCTTGCGTTTCAGTTTATTCAGGCCACGAGTGTTGTCTGGCGGCCTCTCTCTGATCCATCTCCAGCCGACACCTCCCCGCGTCACGTCCCTCCTTCAGTTTCCTTTAGTTTTCCCTCGGTTTTCCTCTCTCGTTATTCCCTCTTAAATTCAACAGGAGTTCGTGTTTCCGCAACCCCACTTCCTCTTCTTCTCTAATCAGTTCACTTTGCCTTCCCTTCTTGTGTCTCTCTCCTCTCCTCCTCTCCTTTAACTGTCACGTGCTGAGATCTTACCTTACTTCGTCTCTTCCTTTTCTCTTCACCACTTTGTATTTGCGTGTTATTTCTCACCTTCCTCTTCCTCCTCTTCCTTCTCTTCCTCCTCATCTCAACACTCCACTCATCTGTATTCCTGCCTCCTGTCACTTCAGTTCTCCATCTTATTACTCCATCTTATTACTGTTACTATTCCGCCTCTTCACCATGACATCCCTCACAGTTCTCCTCTCTCTCTCTCTCTTTCTCTCTCACTTCCTCGAGTTTTGGTTTTGTTCCGAGCGTTGAAACGTTGGCTGGTGTTGTTGTTGTTGTTATTGGTGGTGGTGGTGGTGGTGGTGGTGGTGTTCTGTAGATTTTTTGTTTTAATTTTTCTTGTTCTGTTTTGTTTTTCTTATTTTCTTTTCGTCTGGTCTTTTGTTTTTGTTTTGTTTTGTTTCTCTCGTTCTTTCTTTCTTGTTCTCGTTCTCCCTGTTCTTGTTTTTCTTGTCCTTGTTCTTCACCACTTCCTCCTCCTCCTCTTCCTATTCCTGTCTTTCCTCCTTCTCCTCCTCCTCCTCCTCCTCCTTCTCCTTCTCCTTCTCCTTCTCCTCCTCCTCCTCCTCCTCCTCCTCCTCCTCCTCCTCCTCCTCCTCCTCCTCCTCCTCCTCCTCCTCCTCCTCCGCCATCATCTTCCAATTGATATTATTATTATTATTATTATTATTATTATTATTATTATTATTATTATTATTACTATTATCATTATTATTATTATTATTATTACCATCATCATCATCATCATCATCACCATTACCATTTGTAATATCAACACTATTCTCATCAGTATCTGAAAGCTCATCTCACTAAACTTACATACATTTCATAATTTCCATCGCATTCATAATAAGATCACCTTTCCCATCCTTTATCTAATTATTCACATTCTCTCACCTTCCCCTCACACACCTTTATCACTGAGAGGAGGCATTGCGAATTAATTACAGTGTGACATTCATTTCTTTTGGATTCCTGCATTTGGTGTGCATAATACGTGTTTGTATCATAATCACAAAATCCTCAGGTTTCATTAAGTCATTCACTGCTCCACGAAACAATTAGCAGCACCTGAAGCAATGCGTGAAGTCTTTATTAGCATGTAGAGGAAAGTTAGCGATGAAAAAGGATACATTTAGCAATTCCCTCCCAGTTCAAAGATTAGATGTGGCTGTGGAACAAGTAAAGATGCCTCACAGTGATTGGTAATTAAGGAAAGGTGTACCAAGTGGCAGTCAAAGGATTAAGTCACAATCAACTACACCTGGGAGACAAATAATTAGAATCCATTAGCCCAACAAGCATCAGGAAGCAAGTTACGTAGTTAGTGAATCAGATTGTAAGCTCTTGGGGATCCAGTTTGAGTTTAAGGAGTGGAATTAAGTTGTAAAGGATTGAATCGCTTTCCTCGTTCAGAATGCACCAACGAGCGATCATAAAGGAAGTTGGTGTCCTTAATCCGCCATCTTGTTTACCTGTGCTCCGTTATGTTCAAAGTTCAGGTATAATGATTTCACTTCTCTTTATGATTTTTCCTCCGAAAGTTCTTGTCGTTTCCTTCCTTGCTTCCTTCATTCTCTTTATTATCCTTTCTCTTCTTTCTCTTCTTCCCTTTTATCATTCTTTGGTGTTTTTGTTCTTTCGTTTCTTCTGTTTTTTTTTTCTTTATCAATTTAGTACCATCTTCTTATTTTTATTACTTTTACTCTTAGTCTTATCTTCCTCCTCCTCCTCCTCCTCCTCCTCCACACACACACACACACACACACACACACACACACACACAATTCAATTAAGCTTCACCGTATAATATTGATATCCGAAGCACACACACACACACACACATACACACACACACACACACACAAAAGTCATACCAATATAGAACCTTTCCGCCCATTGAAAACCTGAAGTCCCGCGGCATGAGTACAAATGAATAGGTGTTCTTGAGGGCGAAAAAAAAAAAAGAATAAATAAATAAATAAAAAAGGAAAACCCACAGACACCACACCCTGATTTACCTGAATGGTGTCTGTTAATTGCCATTCTACCGTGGTGACGCTGCAGGAGACGGGAGATGATGATTGAGAGAGAGAGAGAGAGAGAGAGAGAGAGAGAGAGAGAGAGTGCCACAAGCTCATACAGCGGTACATGGGGATGCAAAACAACGCTACCTCTACCACTGAGAAAATACGTACTAAGATCAATCCTACAATCTTTTAGTCACGCAAGCTCCACTCAATCCTTCAGAGAGAGAGAGAGAGAGAGAGAGAGAGATGGACAAAGAAAGTAATTAATTGTTTTTTGAAGAATATAATATTAATAATAATAGTAATAATAATAATAATAATAATAATAATAATAATAATAATAATAATAATAATAATAATAATAGTAATAATGATAATAATAATAACGATAGTAGTAATAGAAGTAATACTAGTTGTAGTTGTAGTAGTAGTAGTAGTAGTAGTAGTAGTAGTAGTAGTAGTAGTAGTAGTAGTAGCAGCAGCAGCAGCAGCAGCAGTAGGAGCAGCAGTAGTGTAAAATGAAATGCCGTATTTAACTTTCTTTATACAGATTGGGTTAATTCTTTTCGTCTCCCAGTCAAACATACACACACACACACACACACACACACACACACACACACACACACACACACACACACGAACTCACGCGATCTTCGAGTCTATTTGAAGTATATTTTTTTCTCTTCTTTTCACCGTCAACGACCCGCGGGAACTTTTATTGGTTCCCTTGAAAAGCTTAATTTTGGGGCAAATCATTCCTTTTTTTTTCTTTTTTCTTTTTTCTTTTTTATTAAGGAATTTGTTCGAGTTGTTTTTTTTTCTCGATTTTTTGTTTGTTTGTTTGTTTGTTTGTTGTTGTTGTAGTGATGATGATAATGATGATGATAATAAAAATAATGATGGTAATATTTGTAATAATAATGATAATAATAATAATAATAATAATAATAATAATAATAATAATAATAATAATAATAATAATAGTAGTAGAAAAATTATTGTTATTATTATTACTATTATTATTATTATTATTATTATTATTATCATCATCATCATCATCATCATCATCATCATCATCATCATCATCATCATCATCATTTTTATTTATTGACTATTTACCTTACTTTTTTATTATACTCTTCTGTTGATTAATTAGTTTATCTAACACTCATAATATTTATTCCTTCTTCTCTTTCTCTTCTCTTTCCTCCTCCTCCTCCTCCTCCTCCTCCTCCTCCTCCTCCTCCTCCTCCTCCTCCTCCTCCATATTTCTTCATTCCTTCACACATCCGAGTTCGATAATTAGGGAACGTGGCAAGCGTTTTCTTTTCCCTCTTTTTCTTTTAGGGGATACTTCGTCATACTTCCATTAATAATCCCAGGTGCTTGATGCAGGCTGGCCAACCCCCGCGGCGCGAAGGAAAGGCATTAAGAGGCGGCAGAGGGACCAGAGGGAGAGAGAGAGAGAGAGAGAGAGAGAGAGAGAGAGAGAGAGAGAGAGAGAGAGAGAGAGAGAGAGAGAGAGAGAGAGAACGGGGGAGGGGGGGGCTGACCGCGCAGGAAGAAGTTAGTTAGAGGAGGAAATGGTTGGGAAACAGTGAAGGGAACTGACAGAGCCTTGGAGAGTGAGGAAATCGGAAAAGGGAGAGGTAGGTGGCGGCGAGGAAGGAAGGGATGGCGGGACACCGATGAAGGAGAAAGGCAAGGGAAGGGAAAAGAAGGGAAGGGAAGGGAAGGGAAGGGAAGGGGTGTGAATGTTATATTTCACTGAGGCAACACAGCGAAACAAGACTTCCTACTTACTGTCACTCATTGTGCATTCTGTCCAGCTCATTGATGCAAGAGTTGATCGGTGTCTTAACTCTTTCATCAATTTCCCGGATAAACTCTGGAACTCTATCTGTTTCTTGTGATTAGAATTATGAAGACTCTAGAGCACAGCATTACCTTGTACCACCAGGAGTCTTTATTTCAAACGAGGAAGGAGGAGGGATGAAATAGACTCCGTATAGCGAACACTACTTTAGAACACAGCAAAGTCCAGGTCCCGGCAATAACATCCTGCTGTGGTATGCGGCAGGAAGGGGACAGTCGTCATGGCGCTGGAGAGTTGCTGTCCCTAAGTCGTGGCTGTACGTGTCCATCTGAAGCACAAAGGACAGATGGTTCGCCGGCAGCTTAAGGATCGGCGCCGCAGACAGGCTGTGCTTCAGATGCTTGAGTCTCTTGAGCAAGTTGTCATTCCACCAAAGGCTTCCTCACGGTCTTCAAGAGGCTGGACAAGGGCACGCGTACTCTGAGGCTCGTGGAGTAAAGACTTAAAATGATACCATACCCAGGACTCTCCGGAGGTTTTCTTGAGGGGAGCCTCTGTCTTGCCGCGCTGAGGTTGGAGGGAATTTCCGTCCATTGGGAAGCCCGGATACTGAATCGATGCGACTTAAACCACCACTGGCTTGGTTCAAACGGGCGGGCGGTGCTCCCAAACTCCAGAGGACAGATCGCAGGGATTAAACCTATTAATGCCATTCCATAGAGCAGATATGTTATCAGAGTCGGAGGTTGCATTAGACAGGCTGACTGGATAACTGTATCTTTCATTTGATGGGAGAGGCAAATATGTATGATTGCAGAAGTGTATTCGGGGATATTTGAAAATACATCCTTTAAATTTGTAAGCAGCTGTCTAAGACCAACCTTCTGGCCACGGTTGAGATTAGACGCAAGTTTAATGTCACAGGAGTCAGTTCAACCATCACGTGTTATTGGCAGTAAACCCTTTGACTGTTATTTGGTACATCTTTCCTTAATCACAATCACTCTGAGACATTTCCCTTGTTTTACAGCCACCTCCGATTTTTGAAATGCGAAGAAATTGCAAAATATATTCTTTTTAATTCCGTTCTTTCTTGTAGATGCTAACTTACGTATAACGATTTCATGCATTACTTCTGGTGCTGTTCATTGTTTCATATCGCAGTGAAAGGGTTAAGAAGAGATGAGAACAATACAGACGGCCAGTCAGACAGGACTAAGTGCAGCGTGTGTAAGCCTGATGACGGCTGGCTGGTGTCCGCCCCTCGCTAGCCGCGCCTCGTACTTATGGTTGGAGTGGCCCGGTAGAGGCGGTGCAGTGCGACTAACAACGTGGCTCCTGATAACGACGTAGTTGCCCGTGCAGGCGGTGACAGTGGTGGCGGCGGTGGCGGCGGGGTAGCCAGTGGTGGGTCGTGAAGTGGCTGCCCTCACAAAAACATTTCCGGCACTCAGTTGGCTAACCTATTTGAAACTCTTTGCTCCTGAACTTTCTTGGAAGCAATAAATAAGAAGGCTTTTCCACATTTTGTTGCTTTTGCCCGACCTTCTCCACACACGAAAAAAAAAAAAAATAATGATAATAATTACCTGGAGAAAAGAACTGTAATATGAACAGCCTTCTTCAAACGTGAAAAAAATAAATAAATGTGTAGGAAAGGACAATAACAAAAAAAAAATCAAAGAAAGTTTATTTGTAACCACTAGCAAAAAATCAAAATAATATCAGTGAATAATAATTAGAAAAAATGTGACTAGACTTCTTGAAACCCAATACATCCACAAATAATTAAGGATGAGGCAACGAGGGGAATTTAACGTGAAATTTTAGAAATCCAACAGAATGAAACAGAAACAGAAACTGGGCGAAAATACGTAGAAATTGTCATAAATGGAAGAAAACACCAGTGTGAAAGTACGTATATGTAGAAGTAAATACAAAGCAGGTTCGGAAGGTCAATTTTATATTCTAGCAACCAACCAGAAAGCATGAGATGAAGAAAATCATAATTAAAAACGACAAAACACATCCAGGTGGCAGTGAGGAAGTGAAGGAATGTCAGTCGTGTATTTCTATCAAAACAGCAACAAAAGAACAGGAAGTACTGGGCA
>NC_087185.1:14989163-14994163 GCF_035594125.1 Scylla paramamosain
TACTAGAGAAAGGGATGAAAGAGTGAGAATACTGGTTAACTCTTGCATTAGAGAGGTGGACAGAATATGGGTGAGAGAAAGAAGAAAGTTTTGTTCAGCGTGTCTCTTGTCCATTGTGTTCATAAACTTAACTCTTTGTGTTCCTCTTGCTCTCACTCACTCCTCCCTTCCTAATAAGCAGTTCATTTTGATGCCCTCCGCGCTTCCGTACCACCTAATATTCATCATTCTATTCTGTACTAATTTCTTCTTACTTTCCCTATTAATTTATCTTTCTATTCTTATTTTTCTGTTTATGTTGTGTAATTATTCATTTTGTAAGTATTTTATTGTGTAACTTATTTTTGTTTCTATTATTTAATTATTTTTCCTTCCCTGCAACCGTCACTAATGTTTTATTATTGTTTTTTTACTAATCTATCTCATTCTGTTTCGTACCTCATTTCTATCTTTCAACTCTACTTACTTTCTCTATTTTCATTCCCTCACCATTTTTCTTTTTGTCTTTCTATTCTCTAACTAGTTGTTGTTCTCCATATTCCGTGGCCATTTTCTTTTATCTTCTTTTTTCCATAAGTAATTTTTATCTTTGTATTTTGTAACTAATTCTGTCATTCTATTTCGTAACTAAATTTTGTCTTTGTGTATCGTATTTTTTTTCTCTGTCTTTCTTTTTAATGATTAATATTAACCTCTCTATTCTGTAGCTATTTTTTTTTATCTCTATATTTCATAACTAATTTCATCTTTCTATTTCGTAACTGAATTTCGTCTTTCTTTATCGTCATTATTATTATTATTAATTTATTTTATTTTATTTATTTATTTATTTATCTATTTATTTATTTTGTTTTTCTGTTCTACGATTAATATTTACTTTTCTGTTCCATAGCAATTATTTTTTCTTTATATTTCATAACTAATTTATTTCTGTTTCGAAACAAAACTTCGTCTTTTTATATCCTTATTGATATTTTATTTCTCTGTTCAATGGCCAATATATACTTCTCTGTTCCATCGCTACTTATTCCAAAGACAAAATGATAAAAGACAACCCATATGACAAGGCATTATTTAGTAAGCATGCCGCGATATGAAGCTTCAACACCCAGTGGAGATTTATCATTACTTCAGTACATTAGAATTGCTGCCTTTCCGTTCCGTGGCTCATTCTCCCTACCTAATTTTCCGGTGACAGAATCGTAAAGAGTTGCTTATATAACTGGAGCGATGATGAAGGGAGCTTTTATTTTTTCCCTCTTTAGTCCACATTTCCATACCTAATTGACGATGTTACGCAATCTACAGACTCGCCAGAAAAGAGTGAAATCTCATATCTGCCAGAGAACGAAAATACGAAAAGAAGTTAAAGTTACGTAAAGCGCGTTTCCCTTCCTTCATTTTAGACACAGCGAGCTTGGTTGACGCGAGATAGGATGCGCGACGTAATATTTGAAGAACAAACACCTGAGAAGCAATTTGCGAGACAACAAGGAAGGTTATTCTGTCGCGACTCTTGGTGAAGGAGTCTGTCTGTCTGTCCTACCCACTCTACTCCATGAAAGAGAGAGAGAGAGAGAGAGAGAGAGAGAGAGAGAGAGAGAGAGAGAGAGAGAGAGAGAGAGAGAGTTGCAACACACCCAGTCATAACATCTCTGTGCACCAAATTCTTCTCATCTCCTACTTCGCCATGACCTTTACCCTGACCCCGGCGTCCCCAGTCCTCCCCGCACCTTGAACTGTTTTGGCACGGCGGGGTGAGGACGAAGGTAAGCGCCCCCAGCCTCCTCCACTACATCACTGCCTCTTACACCCTTTACACATTCTCCCCTGAAGCGTGAAAACTTGCTTCGGCCATGCAAATAACCTCCTTTCTCCTGCTTTCTCCTCCCTTCATGGATCAGCCGACATGAATTCCTTCCTTAATACCTTTCGTTGCCTCTCGCCCCATTCCGTTTGCTCCAAGCTCCACTTTTTGTTTCCTGTCCAGGTATTCTTCTTCCTTCCCTGAGTTCCTGGGAGCATTTTTTCCCATTCCTGCTGCTCGATCCCCGGCCAAGGTAAGGATGCTCCCCGTCCCGTCCCTAGAGGCTTGAGTCCATGTGCGTTGAGTTTTGGTTCTTGTGTGAGTGCACGAGGGAGACGCAGAAAGAAATGCGAGCAGAGGAAGAGAGAAAGGAGGGTTAGGATAAGAAGAAATAAGTAGTAATATTAGCCACAAGGAAAGGAAGATTGCCTCTAAATACACGCCAAGGAAGCTACGAAAGAGACTCACAGCCTTCCCCCACTTAATGAGACGCGAGGGAAGGTCTGAGGGAGAGAGAGGAAAGGAGGAGGGAGAAGTTTACCCAGGAAATGTAAGAAAGGTGAATTGAAAAGTCGAAATGAGCAAGATGAAACTTTTGATATCGTCCTGTGTTGATATGAAACTACCTCAGTGGTGGACGCAGACGTTGGGAAGAGGCGTGTGTGTGTGTGTGTGTGTGTGTGTGTGTGTGAGAGAGAGAGAGAGAGAGAGGGGCCGAGATGAGAGTCACAAGTTATGAGGCAGAGAACCGGGAAAGTTGTATGATGAGTTCCGGAAGGTTGTCAGGTGAAGGACGCAGGTTGTGGGTTGATGAAGGAAGGTTATGAGAGAGGAGGGAGGAGCGGTGGCGGGGATGATGGCAGTAGAGTGATCAGGGAAAGAGTGGCGAGAGACAGTAGATGAGGAGTCCCCGTCCAGAGATGAAGGGTGACTGACACGAATCTCCTTTACTAACACAAACCTTTCTTGGACATCTTGTAAACCTGACACAACCGCCCGTCAGTCCCTCTCACTCACAGAACGCATCCATTACCACCAATCATCGCTCCTCACCACCACATTAATGACGTCATTCTTCGCCAAGAGATAAAAAGAAAAAAGACTAATGGTTCTCACTGTCTCCTGTCTCATCCTCCCAAGTGTTGTTCATTTGCCGATTATGTGAAACGGTAACAGTCCATCAAGGGAAAAAATATTGGTGTAGTCATTTTTATAAATTGTCGAAGGAACCACGATTTCTTTTACACCATCGAGACGCCATGATGGATGACCGAGGTATGATAAGAAATACTGAAAGGAATGAAAAGAAAATGACACGAAAGTAGTTGAAATTCATCCATCCAAGGAGTGAATGTTGCTGTATTCGTGTTCATAAATTGCTGGAGGAACCGCAATCTTTTTTTCGCAACGTGGAGACGCCATGATGGATAACTGAAGCATGAAAGGAAATATTCTAAAAGGATAGCAAGAAAATGACACGAAAGTAAAGAAAATACAAATTGAAACGCTGTAACAGACAAACGGGGGAAAGCAATGAATGCATATAGAAATTATACGAAATTCATAAGGTTTACCAACATGGGGATGACGAAACATACACGAAGCATAACGTGAAACATTTTAAGAAATAATCCATAAAATAAACAATACCCAACACATTCGCGCCTTTAGAAAATAAACATCAAGTACTTCAAGAAATACGCAAGAGAAAATTGTAAGGAAATAAAATAGCACTAGCATGTAATAACTGATTAAGCGAAACACGATATATGTAAATGGAATAATATAAATGATAACGCACTGTAATGTCATATCCTACGAAAATAAGGAATGAAAACAACACCTGGATGCGATAAGCTAAAATAAAGGAAGCATATCAGTGAAATAATGAAAAGAATGACGCACAGAGATGTACAACTACGAAAATTACGAAAAGAGAATATTAGGATACAATAACACACACATAAAAAGGAAAAACAAATATACTGATCAAATTACGAAAATAATGACGCAATGAAATAAAGAGTCCTACGAAAATTATACGAAAAAAACACTGAAAACACTTAGATGAGATAACAAACAAGACAAGAGAGAGAGAGAGAGAGAGAGAGAGAGAGAGAGAGAGAGAGAGAGAGAGAGAGAGAGAGAGAGTAAAAAAAAAAAACATTCATACGAACTAATGAAAATGACGACGCACTGAGATGTAGAATATTACGAAAACTTCACGGAGAGAACCAACACTGGGAAGCAATAAAAAAGAAAACATGTATATTAACAAAACAATGAAAACAATGACGTACCGAAATGCACTGAAGAGGACAAGAAAAAGCAAAACCAACACTAGGATGCTATAACATAAAAAAAGAAAAAAAAAGATAAAAAAAACATGCAAGACAGAGTTATTTAAATGCACTAAGAATAAGATACCAGCACACAGACATACAGACGAAGCTCAGAGGAAAGACAACAATAACAGACACACATACACACACAGACACACACAATCGAAGCATGGGAGAGAGCTGGTGGAGTCTTCAATGACGGGTCCTTTCACTGCACCTGGTGACTTATATGAGGCTCGTAAAGTGGTTACGACTCGAGGAAAACTGTCGTAAGGACCAGAATGTTTACTGGGACTCCTCTGGGGATAATTACGTTGGATGGAAGGAGGTAAACATGCCCAGTCTCGTTGATATAAGCATCTTTAGGAAACCGTGTGTGTTTTTAGGGCTGGTGTGACAAATAATGAAGGGCACGATGGATTGCTTAATGAGAGCGGGAGGTTACACGTATATTTACTGTGTGCATTAATGGCATAAAGTTGTTTAATTAGTATGTTGAGACAAGCTGTTTACTCGTGTTGCTGTTCTTAATGTGGATGTAAATGATTTAGCATGCAGAGAGAGAGAGAGAGAGAGAGAGAGAGAGAGAGAGAGAGAGAGAGAGAGAGAGAGAGAGAGAGAGAGAGAGAGAGAGAGAGAGAGAGAGACGCACACTGAATGATTTCGGAGACAGAAAGGCACAGACAAACAGACACAAATGCAAATGAACTACACACACACACACACACACACACACACACCACTCTTGAAACCCATTTTACCTCTCTCTCTCTCTCTCTCTCTCTCTCTCTCTCTCTCTCTCTCTCTCTCTCTCTCTCTCTCTCTCTTACCCATTAATAACCCTTCGCCCA
>NC_087185.1:14996663-14999163 GCF_035594125.1 Scylla paramamosain
CTACACAGGTCTCGCGGATGAGGCCTCATTAAATAGATAGATTGCCGCGGAGAACAACAATCTAGGGAACCATTTTATTGCTCCTGCTTCATAAGGTTTATATTCCCCTCACGTTTCTCTCCCGCCTTCCTGGTGTGCTCGCGGAATCCCAGTTCAAATCGGGTATTGAATTAGGGAATACTGGGAGGAGGGAAGAGAGTAAAAATTGTAAAGAGAGCAGCTGCGTTTTGCTCCGAAGTGGGTGTTTTTCCCTGGCCTGGTGTCCCTCTCGTGGTGTTTACTGCGTGGAATGCTTAACGCGGTGTTGTAATGGAGGTGTGTTTCAGTTAACGGCGTCTCCTATTCCGTGTAGTTTATTTATGTATTTTTCCTACGTTGCTTTGCCGCTGGGAAATCGGTTCACGTAATTAGCTCATAGGTCTGTTTGGCAGTTTTAATTTGATGAAAGAATTTGAGCTAATTAAATGTGCCCTAAGTCCATTCGCCACCCATATGATGCTATTGAAATTTAATGAATGTAATTACCTGCAATATTTTTCCCTGTAGGAATATAGCGGAATTGTGGCGTAATATTTTGCCAACACGGGTGATACATTTATGGATGATGGTGATGGCAGGTGGTGACTTTTAGGTGCCCAGGGAAAGTTTTGTATCGGTCACCTGGTCTTTTGTGTGTAATCTCTTTATGTTCTTATGATATTATGTTCTCGTAGGAGTCGCTGAGGGCTGGAAAGCAAAGAAGATCTGCTGTGTTCTCATCCTTTCCTATAACTCCTTCCAGACAGGAGTATTGGAAACATGCGAGGATGACCACTATTCTCTATTTTTTCTTTTGTGTGTAATCTCCTTATTTTCTTATGTGTAATCTCTCTGTGTTCTTATGTTATTATGTTCTCATGGGAATCATTGAGAGCTGGAAAGCAAAGGGGATCTGCTGTGCCCTCCTCCCTTCCTAGAGCTCCTTCCTGACTGGTACTGGAGACTTCTAAGATGATCTTTATTATCTTTATATTGTTTATAGTCTTCTGTTGTGGCATATGACAGCATTATAAGTCTTTATTTTATTTATTTCTTTTTGATTACGTACCTTTTGATGAGACTAGTTTTCCTATTAAAAATATCATCACCTTTCAAATGGTGGCTTCACACTTCTCTTTTGAAGTAGTTTAGGTAAAAGAAGAATTAGAAATGTTAAGAAAAAACACGCTTACCTAATTGCCTTCGTATTTTTGAAGGATAAGTGTGTGGTTTTATTTAATTTCACTGCAGGTCAAATGCCTCCCGTAGCTTCCTCCATTCATCTCTCTCGGTTGCCCGTCAGTTTCAGGCCATCACAAAAAGGCTTGCCATACGAGCATACGAACATAGTGTCACCTTGAGGAGTAAAAAGATCCAAGACAGATATTTAAACGAGGTGTGTGTGTGTGTGTGTGTGTGTGTGTGTGTGTGTGTGTGTGTGTGTGTGTGTGTGTGTGTGTGTGTGTGTGTGTGTGTGTGTGTGTGTGTGTGTGTGTTCGTGTAAGGAAGAGGTGAATGAACATCAACCCTTTGACACCTATGGGTTCTTGTCGAGTTTCACGTACTTGGATGAAAGTTTAGAGTATTATTAAAAAAAAAAACCTGACAAACTATAAAAGAAATGATAGAATAATTCATACTTTTCTATGTCTGATACATTAATTTTGCTTACTAGAATTATCAACTGTTACTCAAACGAAGTAACAAACAACAAATGATTATTTCGCCATTAGAAGTGGAGAGGATAAGACAAAATGTACGGTTAAGCAGAACAGCCATGCCGCAGCCACAACAAATGGTAATTTTGCCATTAGCAGTAAAAGGGATAAAACAAAATATACGGTCAAGCAGAACAGTCATGCCGCGGCACAACAAACGTCACTTCTCTATTAACAGTGAAAGGGATGAAAGGAAACATACGGGTGGACAGAGTAGCCATGTCGCGGCCACAACTCCCGTGCACGTGAGTCCCCTCGGCGCCCACTCACCTGGCCGCGACACCTGTGCGCGGCCATCGACCTTCCATCACTGCGATAGACTTGTAATCCATCGTGAGCCAGACGATCGAAGAGCATCATTAGCCTCGCTATTCGCCGCTCGTTACCGCAATCAGGAGGTAAATTCACACCTGTGTCTCCAATTAGTTCACCTGTAGCCTTCCTGACCGCTGTGCTTTTATCACTAATGCGTGTTCAGATCGCTTGTGTATATGAACATTTTAATCTCCTTCGTTTCTGTATACGTGTATTTTATTTTATATTACCGCTCTAGTGATATATAAATTTTTAAAGTGATTCAAGTGATCTTACCTCTGTTTCATTTTTTTTTTCTCTCTCTCCTCTCTCTCATCAGTAATTCAAGACACTATGAAGTTATAAAATGAAATACCATACCATTTTCTGTTTTTTTTTTTTTCTTAATTTCTTTGAACATTTCCCTTTCTAATGTTGATTTCTTTTATTTTATTTTTTTATTTTTTTAT
>NC_087185.1:15004163-15011663 GCF_035594125.1 Scylla paramamosain
GTAATCACTTAGACCATTTTATTTCGAGAGTAGTCTTCATACTCCTCTCTTGAAATAGTTTAAGTTAAAGAAGAGTTACAAAAGTTAAGAAAAATAAAACATACGCCTACCTAATTGCCTTTCCTGCACTTTTGACGGATTACTGTTGGGTTGCAAAGTCGCGACGTGCAGGTGAAGAGAAGGGCGCAGGTCAGGTTCCAGTCAGGTGTTTAGATCCTCCTCACCTGAAGTCATTCCTGTGAAGTTACAACTTGCCAGGTCAGAAAAGAATCACTCATAAAATATCTTGTACCTTTTTCCCTCCTGATCCCTCATCCTCATCCCTTTTATTGAGATTTTTATAGCGAGAGATTGCAAACTTGAAAAAAAAAAACTTCGGAACAACGAAATTTTTACTCCTCCCTTTGATCCATAGTATTAGATTAGACAGCGTAAAGAAAGCAGAACCTTAGAGATTAAGACTATAAAGGAACCGACGTAGAGAGCCACGGTGCATCACTCCCAGCATCGTTAGTTCCTACTGGTGTTAAAATATAAGAGATACAAAGTGATAATAGAAAAGTAATGATATATGAATTTACCTTTTCAATGGTACACAGTTTTTTTCCATGATTATCTCTAAGTTTTTATGTTCTACTGGTGTACTTGACTCTCAGATTATATTATACCTTAGGAGAGAAAAAGCTAACTGTATTCTCTCTCTCTCTCTCTCTCTCTCTCTCTCTCTCTCTCTCTCTCTCTCTCTCTCTCTCTCTCTCTCTCTCTCTCTCTCTCTCTCTCTCTCTCTCTCTCTGTCTATCTATCTATCTATCTATCTATCTATCTATCTATCTCACTGCAAGGCATTTATTTCCTCACAATGTTAACAAATGACTAAAGCAGTGAAACGATTAAAGATATACAGATGCTCCGATATAAGAGGACCTTTAGTTAAAAAAAAAAGTTCCAATATAAACAAAATGACGAAATTTGAAGTGAACGATATAAAAAAGTGACGCTATACAGTGCAACGATATAAAAGTGTAATATAAAGTTTAATATAAAAGAAATTATATTACTAGTGCTCAGTATAACAGTGAAGAAATGAAAAGTGCATAAAGTCAAGGAAAGGGACGAGATTGTGTACACCACCTGTAAGTAAATGAAATGAAGCAAGAACACACAAGTGAGGTGGAAAGGCAGGTGATCTAATTAATGTTTGTACACCTTGTCACACTGTTTACTTGAGTCTTGCCGTCTTTCTCTCTCTCTCTCTCTCTCTCTCTCTCTCTCTCTCTCTCTCTCTCTCTCTCTCTCTCTCTCTCTCTCTCTCTCTCTCTCTCTCTCTCTCTCTCTCTTTCTCTCTCTCTCTCAGGTAAATTGCGAAAAAAAAAATGTAAAATAGAGAATAGAATAAGACAAAATACTTCCACAAAATAATGAAATAAAATCAAAAGAGGGAAACATTTCTACAACTGGCTATTTTTTTTTTTTTTAGTTTAATTTGTATTTTTCTTGATTTCATTTCTTTTTTTTTTTTTTTTTTTTTTGCGCGTTCCTTAAAAATACATCTTAAAGTAACGCCCTTCAGAACAGTGGCGTGGAACAGGAAGGTGTGATGGGAAGGAAACTTGAAGTGAATAGAAGTGTGAGTTATGTACGCGTGGAGTGCCGCCTGGGGATCTTAAGAGGGTGTCTCGTGTCGCCTGAGTGTAAAGAAAATCATTCGTTGAAACTTTGCACGAAATTCATGTAAATGTTAACGAGAGAGAGAGAGAGAGAGAGAGAGAGAGAGAGAGAGAGAGAGAGAGAGACTCATTCATACTCTCTTATTCACTCTTTCATATACCAGCATACACACACAAAAAAAGTAAATGAATAAATAAATAAAAAAAGAAGAAAAGTAATGAAGGTAATTGAATTGGTGAAAACGATAAACTCCTTCATAAACAGTAAAACATTTATTTAGTAAAGCATGCCTTACAGAATATCAACACTTTAAATCCTACGTCCCGATCATATTCTTGAAAAAAAAACTACAAGGAAACATGGGAGAAGGTTATCTAAGGGTAATAAAATAGCAAAACATGTATATATAACCAGATATTTCCCCCTCACCGAACACACACATAATTTGGTAAGAATGAACCTTCCCTCACCTGTGCCCGTGTCTCCCCTCACCTGCCTGCGTCTCCCATCACGGGCCTCCCCTCACTCCTTTCCCTTGATTTTTTTTTTTTTTTCTTCGTATATTTTATCTGTTCATAATTCTAGTTTGTTTGTGAATATAAACCATGCAATTTTTATTTCGTTATATATTTGTTTGCATTTTCTTCTTTAATTACTCCCTTCCTGCAAATGAGGTTAATATAGGATACTTTTTTTTTTACTATTATTATTGTTATTATTGCATTTAGTATTCATTTTATCACACTGCCAAGCTCTCCCTTCCTCTCATCACTCTCTCCCGTCCTTTCGCCTTCCTCCCTCTCACACTCTCACACTCCTCCTTGCCTCATCTACTCCCTCCTTGCGTGCACTACTCCCTCGCCCCAATCTCTCTCTCCTCTCTCTCTCTCTCTCTCTCTCTCTCTCTCTCTCTCTCTCTCTCTCTCTCTCTCTCTCTCTCTCTCTCTCTCTCTCTCTCTCTCTCTCTCTCTATGACTGTGCCAGCTCATTAATCACTTTTGTCGCGATGGGTCCATAAAAGAGCTTCGTCTCAATGGACCCGGCCAGAAATTCTTTATCAAATTAATAATGTCGCCACTGTGAGACAAAATTAAAAGAAAATCAAATCAAATTCTCTCTCTCTCTCTCTCTCTCTCTCTCTCTCTCTCTCTCTCTCTCTCTCTCTCTCTCTCTCTCTCTCTCTCTCTCTCTCTCTCTCTCTCTCTCTCTCTCTCTCTCTCTCTCTCTCTCTCTCTCTCTCTCTCTCTGGTGGACCTCGCTGCATCATTTCAACTCTAAATATTTCGGAATAAAATGACGAGAAGAGAATATACACGCTCACAGGAATGACAGAATATAATGTGCTATAGATGAGGGCGAAAATCCCGCAGGGCACTTCTTTGTCGCATTAATATTAAGTGAAATACACGCATACATAATATAACGCACTTAATATACAGTACATTTTATAACAGTGTACTCAGGATCCACACACAAAATTTATATAGTGTGCATTAAGTTTGTGCTGAAAGTAAAAAGTTTAGGAGTGAATGAATAAGCTGCCACCTGGTGTATTTTTTTTTTTCTAAGTGTCTTCATTGTTGTGTTTCTCTTGCTTTTATTAGTAATGCCTGTCTTTTCTCCTCCAGACATCTCCATTGTTGTGTCTATCTATCTCTTCTTATCAGTAATTCCTGTCTTGTCTTTTCTAAACAGCCACATTATTCTGGAGGTTTTTATGAGTAATTTGTTTTGTCTTTTCTAAAATATCAACTTTTATTGTCTATGTTCCTTCTCTTTACCAGTAATTTCTATGTTTTTTTTTAATGCCTTCGTTATTGTGTTTGTCTCTTCGTCCTTTATTACTAATTCTTATATTTTCTCTTTTATAAGCATCTGCATTATCTTGTCTACATCTCTTCCTTGTTTACAATCTTCCCAAATATCTACTTATCGATGTGTGTTTCTGTTTCTTGGCTATTTAATAATTCCTATCATTTCTTTTCTAAACATCAAGTGTACGCCTTATCTTCCATCAGTAATTCTTATCTTTTCTATTCTTTCAAAACATCTACATTATCTTGTCTGTCTCTTCCTTTTTATCAATAATTCCTGCAGTGTCTTTTATAAACATCTATATTATCTTGTCCGTCTCTTATTTTTTTTTTATCAGCAGTTGCTATCGATGTCTTCCAAAAACATCAACATTATCTTGTCTACGTCCTCTCCTTGTTTATCATGTCTTCTCTAAACACGTACATTATCACATCTACGTCTGCTTCTCTTGTATCAGTAGTTTCCATCTCGCAGTGGCGCACCCGAGGGAGGCAATTCCTAAAACGAGAGCTGTAGTAAACGGTGCCCCTTTCTCCCCATTTCCTCTCAATAACGCGTCTGATCGAGCCATCTACTCCTCTATTCTGCGCTGGTGCCACATTTAATTAAAAGCAGGAGGCGGCGAGCGAGGGGCGGGCGCGTTACATGTTAAGTGGTGGTGGTGGTGGTGACGGTGGTGGTGACGGTGGTGGTGACAGCGTGTTTATAGAAGGGATAGGACTGTGTGTGTGTGTGTGTGTGTGTGTGTGTGTGTGTGTGTGTGTGTGTGTGTGTGTGTGTGTTACGAAAGAAGCATTATGGTGATTTACTGTTTGATTTACTTGTTCTCTCTCTCTCTCTCTCTCTCTCTCTCTCTCTCTCTCTCTCTCTCTCTCTCTCTCTCTCTCTCTCTCTCTCTCTCTCTCTCTCTTTCTCTCAAGTACTGTAAATTCCAGTGCAAAGTGAAATCCTAAATAATTTTGCAATAATAATACTGCTTTTAGAGTGAAAGCCGCGCGACTACCACCACCACCACCACCACCACCGCCACTGCCGGGCCTCGTAACCTTGCAACAATCGCCGCTTAAAACTTGCTTTCCCGCCATCATCGTCACCACGACCACCACCACCACCACCACCACCACCACCACCACCACCACCAACACCACCAACACCACCACCACCGTTGCCTCACCTCCATCCTTAATCACTTCCGGCTCCAAAACACGTGCAGGCGTCGCTCAATCTTTCTGGTTTATGCCAATCTGTCTGAAAGCATGAAATTGTCTTTGCTTATTTTGCTTTTATCTTTCCCTCTCGCCCTTTGTTTCCATTCGCTTCCTGGGACTTGACTGTCGCTTCGCTTCCTTTTGATTTCGCTTCAGTCTCACGTAATTCTCAGATTGACAATGAAAAAAAATAAATAAATAAAACTCATCAGATCAGTTCCTTAAGCTCCATTTATATGATAGACTTGTTTAGGTTAGGTTAGGTTATTTTTTTTTTTGGCAAATGTATACAAAATATTCTCAAAAATGTGAAAACTCGTATAATTAAAGAGAAATGTATTATAATTTATTTTTCATATTACGCTCAAGGAAGGTCGCGTGATAAAAATAAGAAAACAAAAAGACTTCTCGTAACCAAGTGCTCTTAATTTTGAGGAGCTGATTTTGAAGCGCGAAAAAGAAGAAGAAAATAAAAAGTGAATAAGGGGGCAAGGAAGTAATTTTTAAAATATAATATTACGCGGAGGGAATACTGGGAAAGAAATTATGGTGTGTCGAGATAACATTCCTGCTACACACACACACACACACACACACACACACACACACACACACACACACACACACCACACACACACACACACACACACACACATACACACGCACACCACTAGCGAGGTGTTCCTTTTCACCTCACCACACATTACAAAGAGCCGTGCGTTGCATCATTTTGCATGCTCACTAAGCAAGGCGTGGCGGAGGCTGTGATGGGAGGGGGAAGGCTGGCATTGGGGAGGATGTGGAGGAGAGGAGGATGGCCGGCACTGGGGGAGGCTTTGCAAGGGTAGGAGACTGGGGACTGGGAAAGGATATAAGGGGAAGTAGGATGGCTGGCAGTGGCGAAGGATGTGTGGCTGTTTCTCTCGTGGTTGTGTTTCTCTCTCACCTGAGTAATATTCAACCACAGGTGAGGTGTGAGCGGAATTCATTACAATAGCGTGTGGTAGAGTGAAGGTGGCGTGAAGCAACACAGCGGCGTATCTTTCCCGGTGAAATGCGATTCGCTGCCTCGCGGGTGCTGCTACACTCATGTTTACTTCCCGCTCTTCGTGATACGCAACATTAACTGGACTAAAATCACTATGGGAATCTTTACAAGCGCTATGTGGTGACTACGTTAAGTCCTGTATTACGTAAAGGTGGAACAACAGGAGAAAACAAGAAATCAAAATAAGTAAGAGGGAAGAAATGGAAACGGCGGATAAAACAAGAAGGTAACAAGAAGGTCACCACACCAGGAGCAAGGTTATTATAGTTCCTGAGTATCGTAAAGTCCAGTAAAGTAAAAACATTAATACAAATCCGTGCAGAATCTCGGTCACCACAGCTAAAGATGAGGAAAAGGCGACTAGAGCCGTAGAGTTTCCCATGTCCAACCAGTGTAATGTTCAAAAGTAGTTAGAACAAAACAGAAAAAAAATAAAAAGTGTTGGTTGATTGTGATTAGATGTTAAAGGGCAGTGAAAGTGTTAACACCGCAAACATCTTTCACTACCCAGGAGGTCGTTTAGGTGAAGAAATAATGAGTTCCAGCTTTAAAAAAATGTTAGATTAAAAAAAAAAAAGAGATAAGAAGAAATTGTTTTTTTTTTAAAGTATAGTGGTAGATAAATTAATATACTCAGTAATGAAGTTGGTAGTGTTGAATCATCAGGGAGCTTTAAAAGAAGATTAAACAAATTTATGGATGAGGATGATATATGTAAACAGGTAGGTACTTTAATACTGGGTCTGCAAAGTGTAGGTCTGATGGCTTCTTGCAACTTCCCCTAAGTAATCAAATTGCTAGTACTGAGTCATTGGGGAGCTTTAAAAGAAGATTAAACAAATTTATGAATGAAGACGATGCAGAGAAACAAAAAGGTACATTTCATACAGGGACTGCCACGTGTAGGTCCGATGGCTTCTTGCATTTTCCCTTATTTTCTTATGCTCATATTTTCTCATATCTCAATGTGGCAGGAGCATCTATCACTCCCTTCACACATTGCCACCAGGAGAGGAATGTCTTGTATAGAGATCACATTCAGGAATTATTTCTTTGCAATATGAACACGAATCTGGCATTGTAATATCTAGGGGCAATTTTTTCACCATGTAATTATATACCAGTGTGTTCAGAAATGACGGAGAAAAAGAGCTGGTAGAGGGGTATAGGCTGAGGAAGAAAAAAATAGGAAAGGGAAGGGAAAGGGGAAAGGGAGAATGTGGAAATGGTGGAAGAAGAAGGAAGAAGAGAAGGAAGGCAAAAAAATGGGGAGGAGGAGAAAAAGTGGAACATGGATGGATGAAGTGGAATTAGAGAAGTGGAAAGTAAAGAAGATGAAGATAAGGAGAAAAAGAGGAAGAAGAAAAAGAAAAGACCTGAGAAAGTGGAAAAAGGAAAAGTAAGGAGAAATAGCATTATAAAGAGGAGAAGCAGCAAGGAAGGAAGAGAACAGAAGAGGAGGAGGAGGAGGAGGAAGAAAACGAGAAAACATGATCACAAGAGCCCTTAAATAAAACAAGTAATCTTCTTTCCACTTACAAGTCAAAAGTTATTAAATATAAGAAAGGTGACTGGATTAAAATTCTCATCTCACCTGTAATTGGTCTACAGGTGAAAAGGCGCCCGTGTTCTGAACCAACTGAAGGAGAGGGCAACGAGAAAGGACGGAAAGGGACGGGAGGGAACTGTGAGAGGGATGAGGGGCACGCCGGGAAATATATCACTTAGGTAAACAGAAAAGTCATCTTCTAATATTTACAA
>NC_087185.1:15014163-15054163 GCF_035594125.1 Scylla paramamosain
GGGAACTTGGAAATGAAACACGCTCCTCCTTCCCTCCCGCTGCAGTATCCTCTACCCGAGCACAGTGACGAGAGTGACGTTACTCGCAGTCCTTCCCGTTTTCTTCCCAGCGGCGGGTCTCGTTTACTCTTTCCTATTATTAATCTGCATATTGTATCCCGTCAGCCACTTAGGCAAGGTAATGAAGTGCCTGCAAGATTAATTTCCAGCCGAGGAGCAGCGCTGAGGAAGGAAACTCGTCCAGGGGGTCGTTTTGGTCCAATTTCACGGGAGAAGCGTAACAGAGGGCGGCGCCAAGTCCTCCAGTGAAAAGCTATTAACTGAGGACTCACAAGGCTTTGATCTTTGAGCCCCAACTCCTGACTCAGGGAAGGAAGAGGTGCAACGCTCGCTGTGCCTGTTTGTGTGTGTGTGTGTGTGTGTGTGTGTGTGTGTGTGTGTGTGTGTGTACATAAGTGCAAGCGTGTCTGCCTAGCTGCCTATTTGTCTGTCCATCTTTGTGTGTGTGTGTGTGTGTGTGTGTGTGTGTGTGTGTGTGTGTGTGTGTGTGTGTGTGTGTAAGGGATTCTTCACGTATGCACGCTTTCCTAAGTTAACAGTTTCAAGGAAAATTAACGTTGAGTTCATAGCAAGTGATGAGAATGTGGATTAAATAACTGTATGTTTTGTTTCAAGTGGCTATATTTTAGATTTTAATTAATCAGTCATGTATATGTAAGGTTCTTGTTTTTCTCTTATTATTTTTCAACTCTTCCTGGTGAAATATATAACATTTTCATCACATTATTACAAGGAAATTGGTGTTTAATCTTTTAAATTCACTGCATGTATTCTTCTTCCGTTGCCTTTACATTCCTCTTACTCTCTTCCTGTCCTCCACTCTTCCTCCCTAATCTGGCAGTGCTCCTCTCACCCCCCCACTTAATCTCAGTAGAGTGTATGAGAGAGAGAGAGAGAGAGAGAGAGAGAGAGAGAGAGGAGAGAGAGAGAGAGAGAGAGAGAGAGAGAGAGAGAGAGAGAGAACAGTTGTCAATAGCGTCACTTCCACGTCACTTACAGAAAAGGAAATATTTTTGGTGCACGGTGGATGACTGAAATAGATTTGCATTCTACTCTTGTATGACAACTTCCGCACACCGCCATCGCTCCTTTAAGGGAATAAAGCCACTAAAATTTTGACTCTTCGTTTTGTTACGTGTGTATGAGAGGAAGAGAGTGGGAATCGTTGTGTGTGTGTGTGTGTGTGTGTGTGTGAGAGAGTGAGTGTGTTGGTTTACATATCCCAGTGTTTGGATTTAATTACTCGCTTCTAAACACGAAAACAAAGAACATGTGACCCCATTTGGTGCACACAAAGCGAATATGGAACAGATGAAAGGCAATTGTCACTGCAACTAACCAACTTTCCTGTCTACCTATCTGTCTATCTGTCTGTCTATCTGTCTATCTGTCTATCTACCTATTTATCTGTCTATATGTTTATCTGTCTGTTTGTCTGTCTGCCTGTCTTTTGCTTCAGTTTGTCTATCTGTCTAGCTATTGTCTATCTATCTATCTATCTATCTATCTATCTGTCCATCTGTTTATCTTTTAATCTGTTTTTTTTATGTCTGTTTACCTATCTGTCTATCTATCTATCTATCTATCTATCTATCTACTTTATCTATGCCAAGCTACACACCTATTTATCCACAAAACAACCATCGTACCTCGTTACCTACCCACACACACACACGCACACACACACACACACACACACACACACACACCATTGATGTCAAACCACCTGTGCTTCCAATTCCCCCCAACAAAGGCTTCATCAGGCGACAGGTAAGCCTGCGTAACATCACCTGGCGTAGAATTTTAAGACTAAGAGCGAAGCGTTTCCAAACACGTGTAACCGCTGCAATGAACCCTCCTTACTACAGCTGAGAAACGACTCCCAACTGCCTTCGCTTCTCAGATAAAAAAAAAAAAAAAATCTATTTTACCTGAGCGAAGAGAGGGGACGGAGAGGGAGGGAGGGAGGGAGCGTACTGGAAGCAAGGAGAGGAAATGGAAAGGGCAGGAAAGCGCAGGGGGAGAGTGGAGGAAACAGTTGCTAGGGAGAGAATGGTAGGAAAATGGGTCGTAGGAATGGCATGGCGTCCAGGGAGCGTTTTGTTGGCGAGTAAGAATAGAATGAACGTGAGGAATTGGGGGAGTGAAGAAAACAAGGATAGGCAAAGCGAAGTGCAGATAAAATAGAAGAATCGAGTTTTTGTGAAGAGGACTGTTAGAGAAAATTGTAAGAGGGGGAAATATACTTAGGTACTGGGGAAAAATAAAGAAAGCAAGGGTTGGAGAGTGGGGAGGAGTATGGATGAAATTGAAGTACCGAGTTTTGTGAGAAGCATTGTTCCAGAAAAATTGTACGAGGAAAAATATACTTAGGTACTGGGAAAAATAAAGAAAGCAAGAATGGGAGGGGGTGGAAGTAGATATGAGATCGAGGTGTTGAATTTTGTGAGAATATAGTTAGAGAAATTTATAAGAGAAAATGTTATGGTTAGGTACTGTAGAAAATATAGAAAGTAAAAATGGGAGAGGGAAGTAGAAACAAAACAGAAATCGAATAAGTTTTGTATGGAAAGATTGTGAGAAAAGAATTGTAGGAATAAGAAAAAATCTGGTGAGGAATTTGTGGAATTTAAGGAAGAGAGAACAGTAAAGTAGTGATGAAATAGAAATTCAAGCTTTGAAGGAAAGTTTGTGAAATAAACAAATTAGAGGAATAAAAACTGTGTACAGATTAAAGCAGAAAGAAAAGGAGGATAAAAACACGTGGAATGAATGAAAGCTAAATGCAATTCCTGCTTTTAGAAAGAAAGATTGTAAAAGAGAATCGGAAAAAAAAATGTACAGAAAACAAATTGCACAAGAATATAAAGAGCAGGGCAAAAATAGATGCAGTGAATACAATTAAATAGGAATGCCTTGAAGTTTTGAAAAAAAAAAAATTAGATACAAACGTTAATTAGAGAATTATGAAGTGAAAATATAAATGAACAGCAAGAATTAAGGATTATTAAGAATTATCAACACAATAAAAAACAACGGAAAATACAAAAAAAAAAAATGGAGCAAGACACAGAGAAAGAATAAGAAGAGGAGAGGATAATTCATGAATATCAAAGTCGATACAAGAGAAAAAGAAAAATGGAGAAAACTTTAAAAATATATATCACAGGAAGTAGAAAAATAAATAGGAAGAAGAGAAAATAACAGATGCTTATTATCGCCACCATTAAGAAAAAAAAAACATGATTTAAAATAACCAATAGACAATAAAAAAAGTAAACAAGTAATAGAGAATAGAGAGGACGAGAGAGAAAAAAAATAAGTAACGCATACGACAACAACACAACTCAAAAAAATAATGAAAGAAGGATAAGAGAAAAACGAAACATGACGCTAAATAAACAAGAAGAAAAGATGATTAAAAAATAACCAAGACACAATAACACTAAATCACTTGACCTCAGGGAAGCAGAGAGAAGGGAGAAAGTCTGTATTATCTCCTCCATCACCCTCCTTTATCTCCCTTCCCCTTTCTCTCTCCCTCCCTCCTTCGCCTCGCCTCGGCTCCTCTCCACACTCTCAAATGAACGACTCAAACTACACGAGAGGGAACGGGTATCGATAAATGACCTCTTGTGACCGAGTAGAAGGCAGTCATTCTGTCCAGATGTGGCTGTGTGCGTCAAGAGGTGGCTGCGTGCGTCAAGAGGTGGCCACGTAACAAACTAACTGATACAGGGGTCGTGGTGGTCGTCGTGGTTGTGGTATAAAAATCAGTGTAGCGGAAAAAATCTGTAGAAAAGTTGATTACATTTTTCTTCCTTGTACCGTCGTGTCCAGGAATCTCTCTCTCTCTCTCTCTCTCTCTCTCTCTCTCTCTCTCTCTCTCTCTCTCTCTCTCTCTCTCTCTCTCTCTCTCTCTCTCTCTCTCTCTCTCTCTCTCTCTCTTTCTTTTTGAAGCTCCATTTTACACTTGACTTCCCACACTGGTCTCATCACCTCACCATACTCTCCACCACCACCACCACCACCACCACCATCAGATACGTGTGCCGACCGTAACGCACCACACTCACCACCATCACCACTGCTACGCATCTACCATAACTCACTGTACTTAAGCACCTCCACCCCGCCTATGTATACAAAATGTGCTCTGGTCACAGGCAATAAAAATCGTGAAAAGTCCAACTAAAGGTGCTCGTCCCTAAAGGAGACAGTGCCAGAGCAGATCCAAAATTACGAGTGCTTTGAAACGTCCTTGAAAAATGTTGAAGTCTTAAACAGGAGAAAATAGGGAAGGTGATATGCGCTCCAGGGTTCATTGGTAAAAAAGGTAAAAATATTGAGAATGTTGCTTAACCCTTGGATTAAGGAGGAATCTGGATTCTCTAGAGTCTTTCTTGTCTTAATAGTGCAGAAATGTTGTTAACTTGATTATAAATTCATAAAACCACAGCCCCTCCCAAAAAAAAAAAGTGTCACTTCAACTAGAGCCTTTTGAAAAATAATTGAGATACGGGCAGGAATATTTCAGAATACGCCCAAAATTAGAGGCGAACGTAACACTCACCGTCACATGCCCCTACAAAGACGAATAGACACACCTGAGTCACAACGAAAGACTTCATTGCCTGTGCTTCCGTAACACTAAACCTAACCTAACACACTGACCCAACAGGAATACACGAGTAGTACATCTAGCGCCGCTGTGTTGCGTGTGCTGAGTGTCAAGACCAGGCGGCAATATATGAGTGTCTGGTTAGTGTTTACTGAGACTCGGCGTACGGGGGAACGATGCCGAGCAACGGGTAGAGCCACAGCTGCTACGGAAGGAGGGAAGTGGATGAAAATGAGCAAGTGGTGGTGGTGGTGGTGGTGATAGTTGTTGTTGTTGTTGTTGTTGTAGTGGTAGTAGTAGCAGTAGTAGTAGTAGTAGTAGTAGTAGTAGTAGTAGTAGTAGTAGTAGTAGTAGTAGTAGTAGTAGTAGCAGCATCAGGGGAAGGAAGAAAAGAGCATCTGTGTGTGTGTGTGTGTGTGTGTGTGTGTGTGTGTGTGTGTGTGTGTACTCACAGATGTATTATACGTAGCTGTAGTAAACAAAATAAGATTCAAGCTCGGGTTGTCTCGTCTTTGCATCCACTGTGTGTGTGTATGTGTGTATGCGTGTGTGTGTGTGTGTATCTTATGACATACACAACAACACAAGGTGACAAGGTGGCCGGGAATCGCACAGTAACAAAAGCTGGAAGACCACATCAGACCAGTGATGGCGGGAGAGTTACACTGGTCGAGGAGAGGGACTGAAATACCTCCCCTTGATACCGAGATACTGAGGCGTCTTATTGCTTGCCTACGACTGACAATAAAGTGAGTGAAGAGAGAAGGGGAGGTAAAGAAAAGGATGAGGAGCAGGACCACGCGGACACACGGGAGTAGGATGTTGTAGGAATAGACGTAAGACTGCATACTTCCCAGGGTACTTAAGGGAGAGTCAGAATACACAGGTTTCTTCAGTGCCTGAGTGACTGACTGTATTTCCATCTGAGATACCTCGCTGTATTGTCCTACTAAAATAAGTATACCTTCTTTTGTGGGTGTTTTAAACTTTTGTTATTTTTGAAAGTCTGTTTTTTGTTTGTTTTTCTGGCTATCATGTTACCATTGGTTCGTGAATTGAGTTGGTATTGAGTGAAAGGAACGCTGGTGTGCGGCTCTCGTTCTGCTTTTATTATAAGGAATTTTGTTGATATGATCTGGGGTACTAAGGTTTATTCTTGCTTGTTTCGCTGTGTGTGTGTGTGTGTGTGTGTGTGTGTGTGTGTGTGTGTGTGTGTGTGTGTGTGTGTGTGTGTGTGTGTTTTGTTGTTGTTTTCCTGTGTCTCCTCCATGTCTCATTTCATTTTACCTCTCTCCTGATCCTCCTTTCCTCCCTAACTTCTCTTTTTACTCGATACTACCTCCTCTTCTTCCTCGTCCTCCTCCTCCTCCTCCTCTTCCTCCTCTGCATCGCTTCCTTCCTACCTCCTCTCTTTTACCCCATACTACCTATTCCTCGTCCTCTCTTCCTTTCCACCTCCTTTTACTCTTTTCCTGCTTCCTTATCTCTCCTCCTCCTCCTCCTCTTCCTCCTCATCCTCATTCTCCTCCTCCTCCTCCTCCTCCTCCTCCTCCTCCTCCTCCTCCTCCTCCTCCTCCTCCTCCTCCTCCTCCTCCTCCCTTTTACTTCAAACGTATTCCTCCTCCTCGTTCTCTTACCTCCTCTTCTTCCTTCATTTTTACCTTCCCTTAGCCCATACCAGTTCCTCCTCCTCCTCCTCCTCCTCCTCCTCCTCCTCCTCCTCCTCCTCCTCCTCCTCCTCTTCGTCTTATATCCAAACAAACTCCTCCTCCTTGTCCTTTTACTTCCTCCTCCTCCTCCTCTTTCTCCCTCATGTTAGTTCTCATCAATTTCTACTTTCCTTGTTCCTCCTCCTCCTCCTTCTCCTCCTCCTCCTTCTCCTTTTCTTTTTTTTCAGTTCCTTCTTTTACGAGGTACTTCTCTTTTTTTTTTTTTTTTTACTCTGCCACTTTTTCTTCCTACATTTAACTCCTCCTCCTCCTCCTCCTCCTCCTCCTCCTCCTCCTCCTCCTCCTCCTCCTCCTCCTCCTCCTCCTCCTCCTCCTCCTCCTCCTCCTCCTTCTCTTCCTCCTTCCTTCTTTCAAACTCCATCCTCAGCCTCTACGCTCTTCCTCCTCTTTCCTATTCCACTTTCTCTCCCTCCCTCCCTCCCTCCCTCCCTCCCTTGGGGTTCCTTCCGGCAAGCCTCAGTTTCCTCTGCTTTCCAATTTCTTCTTCTATCATTTATTCATTTCTTCATGTTGGGAGCGAGTGGAACCTTTTTTTTTTCTTTTTTGTAACTTTTTCCATTTCATCTAACATCAGAATTTATGGATTATAATAGTAGTAGTAGTAGTAGTAGTAGTAGTAGTAGTAGTAGTTATAGTACAGGAATGAGGTGGAGGAGCAATGATGACGATAATGATAATAATAGTAGAGGTAATAACACCATCACCACTATCATCAACATCAACATCAACAACAACAACAACAACAACATCGTAAACAATAATGATAATAGATAACAACATTGATAATCTCTCCCGCTTGCGCCGCCACAAAGGAGGCGGCTCATAATAACACTTGTATGACAACAGTAATGGTGTTATAGCAATAATGATAATTACACGCTTCACCTCACCGCCCATTTTTTTGCCGTCTGGTTTTATTTATGTACCTTGCAGTAGAGGCGTGCCCATCGATTGTATATGTGTGTGTGTGTGTGTGTGTGTGTGTGTGTGTGTGTGTGTGTGTGTGTGTGTGTGGTAAATTGAACTTCATGTGTTTATGGCATTTAATTCTTCATGGAGATCACGCTCATCATTATCATTGGTATAAAAAAAAAAAGCTAATATTGTTGTTTGTATTTGTTATTATTAGTAGTGTTGGTGTTAGTATCAGGATTGTTGTCGTTGTTGTCGTTGTTGTTTTTGTAATAGGAGCAGTATTAGCAGCAGTAATAGTAGTGTTTTTGCTGTGACAGTAATATTAGTGATGAAGAAGAAGAAAAGAAAAAGAAGAAGACGAAGAAAAGAAGAAAAGAAGTAGAAGAAGAAGAAGAAGAAGAAGAAGAAGAAGAAGAAGAAGAAGAAGAAGAAGTAAAAGAAGAAAAATGGAAAAAGAAGAAAAGAAAATGAGAACAACAACAACTATAACTACTACTACTAGTACGACTACTACTACTACTACTACTACTACAAGAACTTATCATAACACAAACCAATCAGTCAATCATATCACCAATACGAAAAAAAATAAAAATAAATAAATAAATAAATAAATAAATAAATAACAGGTAAAACCATCACTTACACCTTCACCTCTTTGAAGACCGAGCGCTGAAAAATTCCTGTACAATACGTCATCTGATCATAATTAACGGCACACAACATGACGCTACTCTGAGTGCCTCCTGTGTGTGTGTGTGTGTGTGTGTGTGTGTGTGAATTAGCCATTTATTTAAGTCACACAGGATTTTAGCTGATAAGTTACATTGAAGGCAAGAAATTAGAAAAAAAAAATAAAACATAAGAACAATAAAAAAAATAAATAAATAAAGGAAAATACACTAAATTGAAATAAGAGTGTGTGAGTGTGTGTGTATGTGTGTGTGTGTGTGTGTGTGTGTAAAAATATATCCACGTAACCATTTAACTTACTATTCACCATCCAACCCAATGCAATTAACAGATCTCACCACTGCTAAACACTTTAAGGCTTTTACCGTTATTATAGATTATTATTGTTATTATTATCAGGCTCAGGGTCATTCATTTTATTGTAATTTTCCTGCGTGTGTGGGAATGAAGGCAAAACTGAAATATACGACCTCCGCACCTAAGCCTCATCAATTCTATGAAATTAACAATGTTTTGAACTGAGCCTGATTCTCTCTCTCTCTCTCTCTCTCTCTCTCTCTCTCTCTCTCTCTCTCTCTCTCTCTCTCTCTCTCTCTCTCTCTCTCTCTCTCTCTCTCTAATCGTATAATCCTACTCGACTTTCTTTCTTTCTTTCCTTTCTTTCAGTTTTTTTTATTCTCTTGGTTTATACTCCTATTTTTTTTTTCTATATCTCCTCCTCCTCCTCCTCCTTCTCCTCCTTCATGTTTTTTCCCTGGTCTTACTTATTCTTCTCTCTTCTTCCCTGTTTATACCTGGTACACACACACACACACACACACACACACACACACACACACACACACACACACACACAAGTGGAGATGGAGGTGTCGGGGTTTGATAAATGGCCGAGAGACGCGTCCTCTTTGAATTTCTAATTATATTCATCTTTAAGCGACAAGATGGACTTCAGGCGAGTGGATGTAGAGGTGGACCTTGTGGAGGAGGAGGAGGAATGAAACAGAAGTAGAAGAGAAGGGCGAGGATAAGAAGGAAGAACTGAAGGATGAATAGAAGAACAGAGGAGTAGGAGGAGGATAAACTAGAGAAGCAGGAGCAAAAGAAGAATTAGGAGAAGGAGAAGGAGAAAGAAGACAAGATGGAAGTGGAGGAAGAACAGGAGGAGGAGGAATAGAAGGAGGAGGGGGAAGTAAAGAATAAAAGAAGAGATATTGGGAACACTACGTTACACTTTACATTTGCCATCACTTCACGGTGGTGCTAAATTATTACTTAATACGCACGGAAGGGAAGTGGCTGGTGGTGGTGGTGGTGGTGGTAGCGGTGGTGGTGGTGGTGGGACAGCGGACACACGCCACAAGAGGCAGCAATCAGCCGGCGTTAAAAGGCGTGTTTTTATTTTTTTAATCCCACTCTGACAGCACGGGCGGATAACTCGAGGTGATTCATTTTTCTCCCTGTCGATAACTTTCCCCCGGTGATTTGAGTCTCTCATTTCGGAAGCTTTCATATTGTTTCCAGATATTGGGTCGATTCTTTATACCTAGGCGGAGTGTTTTTAATTGATCTCAGTGCTGCCTCGTACGTGAAGTCTTTAATGAATTGCTCACTCGCTGTATTTAGATATTCCGTGCGTTATTCTTTGTTTCCGTTTCTTTTTGGGTTTGTTGCATAGACTTAGATAATTTCGTCCAGTTAATGATTTCCAGCCAATATATTCCTCTAATTGCGCGTCTGTTGTTAATCACTTGCTTGGCTGCTGTAAATAGTATGTGTTAAATCAGGTTTTCTATTGGTATTTTTCCTTTTCAGTTCAGCTTGATTAGTCTTCAGTCTCTAGTTAATCAGTTTTAATAAAATTTCCCTTATTTTGTGCCTATCTTATGTATATATTTTTTTTTTAGATGCTTGATGTTTTTTTTTCCAGTATTTCCTATTTACTTTGTCTTTGCATCCTCACGTTTATATTTATCCTTCATCTCTTTAAGCAACAAGATTTAGTCATCCTTTCCCTTCTTTCGTGTCTCTCTTTGTCAAGTTACTTTCAGAATTTCATCAAAAGATATTCGTTGTGCTGAAGGATTTTTCTGTCTCTCTTTTTCTTTTCTCTCATTTCTGTTGTCGTCTCCAGTCTAATTATTCTTCGTCTCTGGCTAAGCAATATTAATCAAGATATTCCTTCGTGTCTTTACATTTTCATTTCGTTAACGTGTATTTCTCTTTTTTTCCCTTTTCTTTCTTTTTTATTCTTTCCCTGCGTCTTTCTCTCCAGTTTAGTTATTCCTTTATGGCTAATATTTTTTGGGCAAGATGTCCTTTCTTAACATATATTTCCTTTTTTTTTTTGTTTCTTCTTATTTCTTTTCTTCTTGTCTTTCTCTCCAGTTAAGTTGTTCTCCTTCTGTAGGGAAGCATTTTTCGTCCAAGAATTGCCTTACTGCCCTTAGATAGTAATTTTGTAAAGCTGTCTTTGTATTTATTTTTTCTTCTCATGTGTCTTTTGTGTCTGGCTTACTTATTTTCCCTCTCTAAGTACTCATTTTTTGGTCAAGATTTTCCTTTTTTCCTTAGGTAACCGTTTTGTTAAGATATATATATTTTTTCTTCTTTTTATGTATTTTGTCTCCAACTTACTTATTGTCTTTCTCTGGGTTATCATTTTTACTTTGTTTAGATGCTCATATTGCTAAACTGTATTTCATATATATATTTTTTTATTTTATTATTTTTTTTTTTTTTTTTTTCTGTGTCCTAGTTGTTGCCATTCCCAGGGTAGTCAGTTTGACCAAGATCTTGCCTGCAGTATATCTCTTTTTCTTCTTTCTTTCTGTGTGTCTTTGTCTCAGCTAAGTTATTCTCCTTTTGTTGATCATCATTTTTTACCAAGGTTTTTCTTACTTTCTTTAGGTAATGGTTTTGTTAAGATATATTTATTCTTTTCCTCTTTCTTTGACATTCCTATTCATTTCTTTATTTATCTTGTATCCAGCTTACGTAGTTATTCATTCTCCTCCTGTTCTTAATCAATTTCTGGCAGAGGTTGTTCCTACTTATAAGTTTTGCTAAGATATATTTATTTTTTTACCTTTTTTACTTTTCTTCTATGTTTTTTTCCTTGTGTCTCTTGTATCCAGCTTATTCATTCCTCTCCTCGCGTGGGTAATCATTTTGTGGCCGAGGTTTTCCCTATTCTCGTGTCATTGGTGTATTAGGAGACAGGAAAATAATTAGACCCATTCCTCATGCCTTACCTGACCTTATCTGACCACACGCCATTTCGGGGGAGGGAACTTTCAAGTCAGGGATATTTGTGCCGTGAAATATAATGCCCTGGAACTCTAAAGCACTGGAAACTTTGAGCCTGAGGGATTCACCGTCTGGAAATTTATGATATAAGATTTTTTTTTCGTATGTGGAAAGTTTTGTGTTGGATCTGAAGTCTGTGGAAATTAATACTACTTAAGAGGTTTATTTATTTATTTTTTGTATTATTTTTTTGTTTCTTTTTTTTTTCTCTCTGCTTATCTGTATAGAAATAAGACGTCTCTCTCTCTCTCTCTCTCTCTCTCTCTCTCTCTCTCTCTCTCTCTCTCTCTCTCTCTCTCTCTCTCTCTCTCTCTCTCTTCGTCCACGCAATCTAAGTTTCTTTATTTCTTTTCCTTCTCTTTTACGTCTCCTTTTACATTGTTCCTCTCCTCTCGTATTTCATTTTTATTCCTCATGCTTTTTTTTGCTCCTCCTTTTCCTCCCTTTACTCCTCCTCCTCTTCACACACACACACACACACACACACACACACACACACACACACACACACACACCGTGACAAAATCCAATAAATTAATCCAGTCTGAGAACGACAAACCATCGCTCTCAACGAAGGATTATCTCAACTGAAGCGTGAGAGAAGGAGAGAGAGAGAGAGAGAGAGAGAGAGAGAGAGAGAGAGAGAGAGAGAGAGAGAGAGAGAGAGAGAGAGAGAGAGAGTAATCAGGCAAGGGGACAATCCAGTGAAGTAATTGCTGAATCTCTCCATCGATTTCTTCCTTGTAGGTCAAAGGAGACGAGGAATTGAAGGTGTGATGACTACGATGATTACCAGAGAGAGAGAGAGAGAGAGAGAGAGAGAGAGAGAGAGAGAGAGAGAGAGAGAGAGTGAGTGAGAGGATAATAAAATGAGTGAGTATCGTATTAAATTATGTAAACTAGTGTCTGTATGTAGTTCACTAACTCCATTAATTTAATACTTACTGTAACACACACACACACACACACACACACACACACACACACACACACACACACACACACACAAATAACTCCTAGGCAACATTAAACAAGGAAGGCACGACAGAGGCTTGTGCGCGCGCACACACACACACACACACACACACACACACACACACACACACACACACACACACACACGGACATGCAATAACAGTTCTCCCTCACCTGACACACGGAAAACGTACACACACACACACACACACACACACACACACACACACACACACACACACACACACACACACACATTCAAACACAAGCACGTATGGTCTCTCTCTCTCTCTCTCTCTCTCTCTCTCTCTCTCTCTCTCTCTCTCTCTCTCTCTCTCTCTCTCTCTCTCTCTCTCTCTCTGTCTCTAAAAAAAAAAAAGTTATTTACCTGTAGCAGCATTGTGGGAGGAGCCGGAAACAGGTGAAGCTATATAAAAAAAGTTTGAACCCAACAGTTTACGTTCAGAAAAAAATAAATAAATATTCGTGTTTTGGACGGCTGCCCATCATTCTGCATTTCTTCAGTATTATTTTCCTTTAGAGTTCACTTTTTTCTTTTTTTTTAACGTATTCCATTTTTACTGTAACCAATTTCACCTCACACTTTCCCCTCCCCTCCACCCCCCCACACACACACGCACACCTTTCTTTCCCCACCACGACCTCTTTACCCTCTCCTCATTCCAGTGAACTTGTATACTCTCATTTCCACAAGCTCCTTTATTTCCACTCACTTCCCGCTCACACACACCTCCACATGAGCCTTCAGCGCGCCTCATTACCTGCTTTACCTTACCTTTCCTACCTGTCATCGTAACGTCACTTACCTGTCACGCTCCTTCATTTCAGGTAACCCCATCGCTGCCTGACGAAATGCTACACTTATTCTTAAACGTTTCCTGGTTTAGACTTTTTTCCACTTTGGTCTAGTAGAATCTAATAGAATTTTCATTTTTTTTTATTTTATTTTATTGGATGTTTCTTGATTTAGCTTTGTTTTAACAGATTTCAGTTGAATTTCTGGAGTTTTAAAGCGTTTTCATGGTTTTAGTGAGTGTTTCCGGATTTAGGTTAATTTTAACTGGCTCTAGTAGAATATACAAATTTTTCAAGTGTGTGTTTTTTTTTAATGATTCTAGCGTTCGTTTCCTGCCTTTAGTAGATTGAATTGGAGGTTGTAAGGGTGTTTTCATGATTCTAGGGAAAACTTCGTAGATCTAGCAGAATTTATCGGAGTTTCTAAGGATGTTGTTAGGATTCTAATGAAAGTCTTGGAGTTTGTAAGGATGTTTTCATCATTTTAGGAAAAGTACAGTGGCTCTACTGGAATTTATTTGAGTTTCTAAGGGTGTTTCCACGATTCTAGTGATGATTTTAACAAGGATTACGCACCATTCAAGGGAAGAACACCTATCAAACACAACTATATGTGACCTTTAAAAATATACCCACTGAAAAAGCAATACGTGCAAGAATATGTCTTCCTCACTGACTCAAATCGTCTTTCTGCGCCACACTGATGCTCTCTCTCTCTCTCTCTCTCTCTCTCTCTCTCTCTCTCTCTCTCTCTCTCTCTCTCTCTCTCTCTCTCTCTCTCTCTCTCTCTCTCCTGCGCTACCCAGAAATACTCTTCAGAACAAGCTTAGGTGAGAATGACCCTTTTTTACCTACATTTCCCTTTATAAGTCTACCTGTGTGCGAGTGAGGTGTTCTTTATTCAGGTGACCTCCTCTGCAAAGCCCACCTGTTGGTCTCAGTGTCCCCCGCTCCTCTATAAAGGCAGGTGCGATGCAACTACGTGTCCTGAAGGCTTGTGCGTCTTTATCACTGACGAGAAGAGCTGTAATGGTGACTGTGTGTTGAGAATAGGGTAGTGTCATTATCTCTCTCTCTCTCTCTCTCTCTCTCTCTCTCTCTCTCTCTCTCTCTCTCTCTCTCTCTCTCTCTCTCTCTGTCGTTCTCTCATAAATATTGTAAACTATATGTGATAAATAGCTCTGTGTAGGTTTACAGGATTTAAGATAGAAGAAAATTTAAAAAAGCAGCACAAAACACAATAAGAAAAGGAAATTATTCAAAGGAAATGTCAAGAAAAAGTAAATGCAAGTTATGAAAATTAGAAAAAAAGAAAATATAAATAAGATGAAGTCCCCCCCAAAAAAATATAAAATAAAGTCAGAAAAATTCTCTCTCTCTCTCTCTCTCTCTCTCTCTCTCTCTCTCTCTCTCTCTCTCTCTCTCTCTCTCTCTCTCTCTCTCTCTCTCTCATTATCATGTTTTGTTGCCTCGTGCTCTCCCTCCTATTAATGTTCTCCATTTATTACATTATTTCTCTTTGCATTTTAATTTCCACGCCCTTCCCTTCCCTTCCTTTTTTTTTATTTCTGTTTCCCGGTACGCTTTCCTCTCTCTCTCTCTCTCTCTCTCTCTCTCTCTCTCTCTCTCTCTCTCTCTCTCTCTCTCTCTCTCTCGCTCTGGCTCTCTCTCTCTGCGCCCAATTTCTGTCTGATTTGCTTGTAAATTGAACAAACTTATCGGCAGATTCGGCAAGCAAGCAATAATGTGCAAATTTCCCCTCCTAATGTTGAAGGCAAGATGAGGAAACCACCACGTCATTAGCTTGCCACACACACACACACACACACACACACACACACACACACACACACACACACACACACACACACAGACACACACAGAAACAAACATTTATGGCCACGAATGCTCAGTCGTACACATGAAGTTCTCTTGTTATGACCTTTCTACGCACGCATGCATCCACACACACACACACACACACACACACACACACACACACACACACACACACACACACACACACACACACACACACACACACACACACACACACACACACAGAGGGCTTGACCAATACTGGCTAACCTGACCTCTCTCTCTCTCTCTCTCTCTCTCTCTCTCTCTCTCTCTCTCTCTCTCTCTCTCTCTCTCTCTCTCTCTCTCTCTCTCTCTCTCTCTCTCTCTCCAGATCGAGTGTACAGGTTCATTCCACTTGCATATTGCGCACCTTGGTAATTGCAGAGAGAGAGAGAGAGAGAGAGAGAGAGAGAGAGAGAGAGAGAGAGAGAGAGAGAGAGAATTTCCTCCTCGTTACTGGAAAAATCATGTTTCTCGTTCCCCACCTTCGCCACACCTGCCGGGAGAGCCCAGGTTCACGGGGTTACTATAAAAACCATGCCTTTTCTTTTTTCTTACCTCAGCACCAGAATAATTTATTGTTTTAACTTTTTTCCGGCTTTTTTTTTTTTTTGCCTTGCACTTTTATTGAACGTATTGGCTTCACTCTTCCCCGATGCGAGGAAAAGTGCTCGTATCCAGTGTTAATTAGGGGAAAAAATTATAGGTAAAAATTGATTGGTAAAAATATCCTTTGAATCTGAATTAAAAACGTGAATTTTTTGTATGTTTTCTTCTCTGTGCCTCCTCCGAGTGTCATGAACCAATAACACGTATTTTGTTAATATTCTATTTAATATTTTGAAATGCAGGTGTTTGGCTAAAGATTCCCAAGAGGTACTTAGCCCTCGGAACAGTCTATACATGACAGGAAAGGAACAGAAGGAATATAATCGCCTCTTCCTTATAAACCTTGGTCTATTTTTAATTTATATATGAGTGCCAATCTTAGCAAGCTTTTTTTGTATTTTATTTTATTCCTTCATTTCTTTTTTTAATTTTATTTCTTTTTCCTTAGCTGGTTTTCACGCATCAAGAAATACCAATAACAAGGAATGAAGTGGAAAATGACTACACATTAAAAGCAATAAATAAAACTGAGAAAAAAGGGTTCTACCAAACAGAAAATCACTATTTAACAAAACTGAAGAATTTAATTAAGAAAAAAGAAAAGAAAAACATAATCTCAACTTCAAAATTGTAATTGGAAAAGAGGGAAAAAGGGAAGGCAACAAATAATGGCAGAAAATGAGTGAATGAAACCAGGAAAGAGAAAAAGGAAGGCACTTGATAATTAAATGAGACACAGGAAATAGAGAAATAGAAGCAACAAGCGGAACAAGAAATAATAATCATTTGTGGATGAAGTGTAACTGGAAAAGAGAATAAGGGAAACAAAATATGAACTGATATAATTGTATGAGGAAAATAAAAGACAAAAGTGAAGAGAGGAGATAAAAAAGGAGAGAAAGTAATAAAAAATAGCATAATACAAAAAATAATAGAAAAAAAGGGAAAAAAGGAAATGAACGGATAAGAGAAAGTGGGAGAAAAATATAATACAAAACATTTAGTAAGTAAAAAAAAATGAAGAACAAAATAATGAAAGTAGGAAGTAAAACAAAGAGAATAAACAATAAAGAACAAAAACGTAAAGAGATGTAATACAAAACATAATGGAATTAGTAGTTTAAAGAAAATTAACAAAACATGAAAAGGGGAAGAATAAAGAATTAAAAAAAGAAAGAGAATGGAAAGAAAGAGGATAAAGAGAGTGGGAAAGAGAGAGAGAGAGAGAGAGAGAGAGAGAGAGAGAGAGAGAGAGAGAGAGAGAGAGAGAGAGAGAGAGAGAGAGAGAGAATAAACACAATGGCTAAAAAGTGAGAATGAAGAGAATATGAGAAATGAAAGAATGTAAAGAGTAAGAAAAAGAGAGGATAAAAATAATATGAAAAATAGGAGGATATGAGAAAGGCAGAATAAAGAAAATAAGAAAAAAAGATAAATAGAGGAAAAGAAAACAACGAATTTCGGAATAAAGAAGAATAACAGAAAGGAAGGGGACAAAGAAAGGAAATTGAGAGAGTGAGAAATGGAGAATTAAGTGATTAAGAAAAGGATAAACAAAGGAAAAAAAGGAAAATAACAAGACTAACAAGAAAGAAAGGAGATGAATGCAATTTGAAAAAAAGAAGAGTAAAAAGATCATGAAAAGAAGAGAAACTAAGAGAAAAATGAAGAGAAAAGAGGGAGGAAGAATAGGAATAAGGGAAAATAGAGGGTATAGATAAGAAAGGGAAATAAGGGAGAAAGAAAGAAAATGGACGTGAAAAAGTAGGAAAAAAGGAAAAGGGAGTAAACAAAAGAGAGTGAGAAGTATAGGAAACAAGAAATAGAGTAGAAAAAAGAAAGGGGAAATGAAACTACAGAAAAGGGAAACAAAGAGCGTAAGAAAAGGAAATAAACACTAGAAAAGGGGAAAATAAAGAAAGTAGAGAAAAAAAGGAAATGAACATTGTACAAAAGAGAAAAAAATAGAATAGAGAAAAGAATTAATGCTGGAGAGAAAAGGGAAAGAGAGAGAGAGAGAATGTCGAGAAGAAAAGGAACTGAGTAAAATAGAAAAAGAAAACATAAGGAGAGAGAGAGAGAGAGAGAGAGAGAGAGAGAGAGAGAGAGAGAGAGAGAGAGAGAGAGAGAGAGAGAGAGAGAGAAACTCACAAACTAGAAGGGGTGAAAAAAACAACAACAACAACGAAAATTAACAGAATCAGAAGGAGGAAAGAATAAACAAAACAGGAAAGAAAAACTAGAAGAGAAAAAAAGAAAACACGGAAATTAGCAGAATAAAAAGAGAGAGAAAAGCGAAACAGGGAAGAAGAAAGAGAATTAAAAACTAAAAGAGGGAAAAAAATGGAGAAAACACGAATCAGAAGAGGAAAAAAATACAGAAAAACCGGAGACTTACAAAAAGGGGAGGAAATTAAGCAAAACACGAGGTGGTTTTCATTACTCAGTCTCTCGCGCACCGCCTCGTCAAGCAAGTGATGTTCAGCTGTCTTATCAGTATTCAATATAGTCTGAAAGGATTTTCTCTCGCGGTGGAGTATTTGTTGTTTACTCGTTCTACCTGCCTACGCCTGCTTCTGCTGTTTGCTCCTCACCCTCCCCTGCTCCCCCACTAGCCCCACGCCACGCCCTCAGCGCTCCTCCCAGTGGTAAAAGACGCGGTTTTGCAGTTTTTTTTTTTTTTGCATCCTCATCCTGTTGTGTGGTGGTGATGGTGGTGGTTTTCTTTATGTTGGCTTTGTTTTATTCGTGAATCAGCAAGAGGTGGGAAATATTGATAGGGAAAAAGGTTACTAGTTTTATGTGACAAGTTTTTTTTTTTTTTTCTCGTTTCTTTTTCTTTTTTTTTTATTACGTTCGTCTTTTTTCGTTTTTTTATATATCTACATATATTTTTTTTGTTTCATCCGGTTTTTTGTTTCTTTTTTTATTTATATGGTTTTACTTTTTTTCATTTTTTTTTCATTTATCTGTTTTCATTTCCTTTCTTTTTTTTTAGTTTTAGTTTTTATCTCCTCCGTTTTGTCTTAGTTTTCATATCTTTCGTTTTTTTCGCTCTCATTTCTCTCATTTTTTTCGTTTATATTTTTGTGGGTTTGGTTTATTTAATTTGTAGGTCGTGATTTGACTCGCTTTTCTCTCATTTCTTCCGTTAGTGTGTTGATGATTCTATTTCTGTATTTGAGTTACCTTTATGTCATTTCATATATTTCATCTTTCCGTTTTCTGTTTGTGAATACGTTTTTTTTTTTTTTTTTTGTCATTCTTGCTCGTGTCCTGCAATTACTGGTTTTCATTTTCAAGGATAGACTTTGTCCTTCATTGTTGACTTTTTTTTCATTTTTTTCACGATTTTTCTCCTTTTTTACAGCTTTTTTTCTCTCTTTTTATTGTGCACTGATTATCACTCCTTTGCGCGCACGCCAATCAGTGTTGCGTGTGTTTACCATTTATTTATTTATTTTTCTATTCACACCTTAAAATCATACGCACATCAAGCCATAATGTTTTCATACACTGAAACGTAGTACATACATACATACATACATAAATACATACCCACAAACAAAGACATACATGATCCTGTGTGTACGATTGCTTCAGTATTTTTAGCTAATCAACGAGAGAAAAAAAAATGTAGGAAGAAAAAGCTACATGGATCCGTGTGTTCACTTCTACTCGTGAAAGAATCGTTACAGTTTGACTGAAGAGAGACAGAACAAGGAGGAGAGAGAGAAGGAACAAGGAGGAGAGAGAATGAACAACCAGAAGACAAAGAATAAATAGGAAAGAAAATGAATAACTAGGAGACAGAAAGAAGAACTAGGAGAAAATAAAGAACTAGGAGAGAGAGGAAGAACAAGTAGGAGAAAGAAAGAACAACTGAACAAGTACGAGAGAGAAAGAAAAAAACTAAGAATGAGAAAGAACAACTAGGAGAGAGAGAGAGAGAGAGAGAGAGAGAGAGAGAGAGAGAGAGAGAGAGAGAGAGAGAGAGAGAGAGAGAGAGAGAGAGAGAGAGATAACTAGGAGAAAGAAAGAACGAGTGAGAGCTTTAGTAAATGGTCTGAAGGGAATAGTCTGTGGTGATGTGACTGATCCAGAAGGGGAGTGAATAATGTGGTGTGTTTGTATGGTGATCTTTTGTATTGTCTTATTCTGAACGTGTTGTGGTTTCATTAAGATTCTCTCTCTCTCTCTCTCTCTCTCTCTCTCTCTCTCTCTCTCTCTCTCTCTCTCTCTCTCTCTCTCTCTCTCTCTCTCTCTCTCTCTCTCTCTCTCAGTGCAGACAGTCGCAAATGTTTCTTTCATATTCCTGACCATATCATCATTTTTCTCCTCTTATTTCCCTGCTTCCTGTCACTCGTGTGTGTGTGTGTGTGTGTGTGTGTGTGTGTGTGTGTGTGTGTGTGTGTGTGTGCAGTGGTTTTGTTTATTTGATTGTTTGTGATTCCTGCAACTTCCCTAATGGTCTTGTGTGTGTGTGTGTGTGTATGTGTGTGTGTGTGTATGTGTGTGTGTGTGTATGTATGCCTTGTTTGTTTGTGAGAACCAGTCATCTTGTAACACATTGCATTAAGGAATACAGGGAAATAAGTATTTTCAGTTATGTTCCCGGATGAATGGAGAGTCATGGGGATAGTGACTCTCTCTCTCTCTCTCTCTCTCTCTCTCTCTCTCTGGTAAAGAAAACGAACCCTAACACAAACATTACAGATGGACAGCAACAAACATCAAAAAGCAGCAACAAACAGACCTCTCCCATACAGGAAGACAAAGGAAGCCACATACAAAGCTGCAAAAACAAAGCCATAGGAGAGTCTCTATTCTTTAACAGCAATCAGACCGACCTCCGCTCAGTCCCTCGCTTTTTTACCTCCTCCTCTCTCTCTTGGTTCACGCTCCCGAGACTCCAAACGGTAAAAGGTGAGCTCATCGGGTGTAAAATTTTCTGTAATTAAACATAAGGGAAGGGGAAACCGTATATATATTTTCTTTTTTTTTTTTTTTTAGTCAGAGATGCATCACAAGACAGTACGTTCCTCTGATCATTGAACTGGTGATGTTTTTTTCTTTTTTAGGTACAGCGTGTATGTGAGAATGAGTCTACTTACTTTTGAACTTTTTTTTAATACACGCATAATTTCTTAACCATTCTTGTGTGTGTGTTGTTGTTTTTTTTAAGTGGAAACCTTAATTTTGGAAAGAATTGTGAGTGTATCTGTGTGTTTTTTTTTAGTATTGGTATTCAGCGAAGGGACGTGAAATTAATGAAACAAAACACACACGACAGAACGAAGGACGGTAAAGAGGAAGAGGCAGGGAAGGGAAGGGAAGGGAAGGGAAGAGGAGGAGAGAAAAGGTGGAGAGGAAGGAGAGATGAAAGACGCATTTGTGTGGAAGGAGCGAGGAGGAAATGGGAAGAATGAAGAGATGTCTGAAGGGGAGAGAGAGAGAGAGAGAGAGAGAGAGAGAGAGAGAGGAGAGAAGAGAGAGAGAGAGAGAGTCAGTCCGGAGGAAGATGAAGCAGATTGCGGACGGAGATGAGGTGGAGGAGGAGGTAGTGGAAGAAGAAGAAGAAGAAGAAGAAGAAGAAGAAGAAGAAGAAGAAGAAGAAGAAGAAGAAGAAGAAGAAGAAAGATGATGACGTCCAGTAAGATAGGAAGGCATCAAGAAGGAAGAGAATCAGTGATAAAAGAATGAAAATTGAGAAGAATGGAAGGAGGAATAAAAGAAACTAAGTCATCTATCTTCTGTATTACCGTATAAATTATCCTTCAACCAACAAAACTTATGATCTGGAGAGGGAAAAAGAGAAAGAAAGGAAGAATCATGTCCTTGAGGGAAGAGAGAGAAGAAAATATGACCGTGAGAGAAGAGAGAAAAAAGAGAAAGGTTAGTCCTAGAGAGAAAGGAAAGAACTATGCGCCAGAAAAGGGAGAGAAAAAGAAAATATCATGTGGCAAAAGAGAAAAGAACAAGAAAGAGGGAAAAACATCGCCGTTCATCTACCATTCCTCTAAAATATTTGTACCCAAGAGAGTTTGGGGAATAGTTTGACCAAGGACAGACACAAGTACCGCCCTTCCACTGCCGGTTCTCTTGAATTGTGGATGGCTTCTGATTCTTGAAAAAGTTCAAGAAAAGGTAGGGTTTTCAAATTCACGTGTTTATTTATCGACTTCTTTTTTTATGTAAGAGTGGCATTGACAAAAGAAAAAGGCTCACTAGAGTGCCAGTCCCAAAAACAGGTCAAAGGTTACCTAAGTTTTAAAGGATAAGTATCTTGGAACCTCCCTTCTGAAAGAGTTCAGGTCATAAGAAGGAGGAAATGCAAAACCAGGTAGGGGAGTTCCAGAGTTTACCAGACAAGGGATGAATGACTGAGAATACTGGTTGACTTTCCCATCAGAGAAGTAGACAGAATATATATATTTTTGTTGGTGGTAGTGCGTCTATATTTTACTTGAATAGTTTTTTTTTTTTTTATTGTAAGAAATGTTGAAGAAATCATGAAGAATCGGTGATGTTTATTTATATTAATCTTTGTATTATGTATATATTTAAACATTTAAATTTTTACTTATCTACCTCAACCTATCCTGTTATTTAACCTACTTAACCCGCTTTTATTCATCTACATAACCTACATCGCTACCTACCTACATAATATACTTTCCTATCCATCCATTTTACTTCACTTCCTACCTTTCCAATCTTACCTACCTGCTTACCTACTTACCTGCCCACCTAAGAAATAAACTAACTAAATAACCACCTATCTGTTTATTTCCTTGTCTTTCTACTTTCTATTCACTCACGTTCATTTTTAGCTGCCTAACTACCTACACACACACACACACACACACACACACACACACACACACACACACACACACACACACACACACACACACACACACACACACATTCATTGCTTGGAGTGCTTTAGGAAAGATAAAATATGAAGGTAAATTTTGCAGCTTTTCACGTGCTCATGTATAATTTTTTAATCATAATTCTGAATAGATCACAACTTATTTTCCTTCAGTATGGTCCCTTTGTCCTTTCTCTCTCTCTCTCTCTCTCTCTCTCTCTCTCTCTCTCTCTCTCTCTCTCTCTCTCTCTCTCTCTCTCTCTCTCTCTCTCTCTCTCTCTCTCTCCTCTCTCTCTCTCTCTCTCTCTCTCTCTCTTCTACGTCAACTATATTATTCCACTTTAGCGTACTTAGATCACTGTGACCTCTGATATGCACAAAGTTTGAAGCTCCTGCACCACCACCACCACCACCCTCCACCACCACCACCACCACCACCACCCTCCACCACCACCACCACCACCACCACCACCACCCAGGCATCGGCAGTCACGGTGCGAGAATTAGACTCACCATATTTAGCTAATTGACTCTAACGTATGACGCAAAATTCACTTTGGGCGGCTTTTATCTCGCATTATCTTGCCAATCAACAGGCAGAGATAATGCAGCACCTCGTTTTCTGTGTGCGTTTCCCGTTTTCTGATTGGAGGTATCTTTTTCTGTGCTAGTTTTATTTCTTGTAGTTTTTATTTATTTATTTATTTTTTTTTGTGTGTGTGTGTTTGTTTAGTTGTGATACATTTAGTGTGTGCGTACGTGGGGTGTATGAGTGCATGGATAGGTAGTGAGGATCCTTTCCCTGTTCTATACTACATCTCTTACTCTAGATTAGAATATTTACTTCATCACAAACATCCTTTCAAGAACCAGACATTCACCTACAGTTTGCCCTTCCTTTATATTCCATTATGCTTGAATGTACCCTTTACCCTCCTTCAATATGAATGTTCGCTTCTTTGTCCCTTTAGAGAGGCTGGACTTCGATATTCACATGCTGCCCACTTCGTACTCTCTGTAGCTCTTTTACTGTCCCAAGGATTTTGCACCCTCAGGATATGAACACTGAACTTCTCTCCCGAATCGTGCTGACGCCTGCAGTCTTTTGTAATGGCACTTCTTCTCAAAGGTCCTTCTGCTTCCACGGTGTCCAGTATATCCACACCAGCAGTCGGGGAACAATGAGTAAAGTGCTGGAGAGTTTCATAGCAAAGGCCAGTCGAGATTGTTCTGGTTTTTCTTGGGGGTCTGAGTGATACATGGACAGCTGAGGTCAGGTAAAATTTTCTCCCGGTCTGTTGCGTTGTGCCTGGTGCTCCGTGCTGGGTGTGTGGTGGTGCGTGGTGGCTCTTGGTGTAGTATTTGGTGTTTGGGGATGCGTTGTATATGATTGTTAGTGTTATTGTTGCTTTTGTTGTTGTTGTTGTTGTTGTTGTTGTTGTTGTTGTTGTTGTTGTTGTTAATGTTGTTTCACCATCATTACTACCATACATTATTCTATTTTGTTGTTTTTCTATTTGTTTATCCATTCATTTGCTTGTAAAGGAGGCTTGGCAAAGTCTTCAGAATATTATCAGAAGACGAAGACGAAAAGAAAAGAAAAAAGTGAAAATATAGAAGAGAAGCCTTCCTAATTATTCTTCTTGAGTATGTACGAAAGTTTATTATCATTGTTATTGCCAATATCATCACCATCATCATCATTTTAGCATCCCATTCCTCTCTCCAACAACAGCATCTCAGTGTCAGCCAAATGAAGGGTTTTCCTTTGCTTTCACTTCAAAACAGCAAACAAACTCGTGTTGATGCATTGGCTACCTGGAATTCCTCCCCAAAAAGCTGCTTACCCGCCCACCGCCTGTTTGTGTGTCGCTCAGGGAAACAATTGTGAATGACCTAATGATGTGGTGATGGATTGGCTCTTTATTACCGCGACTATGTATGTGATGCTTTTTTGTTTTATATCGACAGTTTTTTTTTTTTGTTTGTTTATTTCATTATTATGTGGCATTGTGATTTTCTCTGATAGATTTAGTATTTTTTTCTATGTTATTGTTATGTTTTGGATTTTGTAGTTGATATATTTTTTATGTCATTATTATTATTTTTTTTTTCATGATAGACTTTTTCGTTACATTTCTCGCTATTTTTAACTTATTTGCCGTATTTTTATGTATGATGACGTGATGACATGATGGTAATAGAATGGCTCTTTATTACTTCGACTACAAATGTGACACTGTTTTTATTTTAAATATATATGTATACTGACAGTTCATATTTTTTTTTTTATTCATTTCTATTGCCTGACATTGTAGTTTTATTTATTACTGTCAGAGAGAGAGAGAGAGAGAGAGAGAGAGAGAGAGAGAGAGAGAGAGAGAGAGAAAGAGAGAGAGAGGAGGAGAAAGGTTGGTAATGTCCTTCAATTAAGAGGTGAAAAACAACGTAATTAATTCCGGAGTAGCAGCAGCATCCAGTCCTCCCATTAGACCCAACATCCTCTCATCTTGTTTTCTTTGTGGGATTAAAACCTCCAAAAAGAACAGTGAATAGGATTTTTTCAGCATAACAAAGTGAAAAATAGTATTCAGGTCAGTTAGCGCAGGCAGAGAGAGAGAGAGAGAGAGAGAGAGAGAGAGAGAGAGAGAGAGAGAGAGAGAGAGAGAGAATGTATGTAGAAGGGTGCGAATGAGGTAGGAGGGAGAAAGGGAGGTGATATAAGAGAGGAGGGGAAGAAGGAAGGAGCACAAATGAAGATAGAAAGAGGGAGAGGGGGAAGAAGAATAATGGACTGCGAAAATGAGAGGAAGGGAGGAGGAGGAGGAGGAGGAAGCAGAAGAAGAGAGAAGTGACATGAAGAAGGAGAGGAAAAGGGGGGAAGGAAGACAGGACAAATAAGAAAGACACGAAGAGGAGGAGAAGGAGGACGAAGAGAGAGAAAAGAAGTTAAGGAATGAAAGAGGAAAATAATGAAGGAGAGTGAAATGAAAATGTAATTAGTGGAATGGGGAACTAAGACAATTAAATAATACACTAGCTGGGTTCGCTTTGCTGTGCGGGAATAACACTGGGTATTTAAGGTTCAGGTATTTATAATTAAGGTGATTTGGTGTTAATGACTTGAGGTACAGGTGTGATGGCTCCACCTGAAACATTAATTACCACTGGAGGCTACCTGGATGGCTCACACACACACACACACACACACACACACACACACCTTCTATTTTCCTTGTACATGAGATTGACACCTAATTTTATATTCTTCCGTGTAAAAATGTTGTTGGTCAAAACTTTTGCTTTCACTCTCTCTCTCTCTCTCTCTCTCTCTCTCTCTCTCTCTCTCTCTCTCTCTCTCTCTCTCTCTCTCTCTCTCTCTCTCTCTCTCTCTCTCTCTCTCTCTCTCTCTCAATATCTTTTACTTTTCGCTTACATTTACATTTTCTCATTCCATAAATATATGACTTGTTTTCATTATTCTATCTAGTTTAACTTAGTACCACTTTCATTAGTTTACGTACTGTTTTCATTAACTTACGTACCACTTTCATTAATTCACGTACCACTTTCATTAATTCACGTACCACTTTCATTAATTTACGAACCGCTTTCATAAATTCACGTATCACTTTCATTAACTTACTTACCACTTTCATTAATTTACGTATACCGTTTTCATTAATTTACGTACCACTTTAATTTCCCTTTCAATGTTGCGGTCATCTTTTCTTAACCTCCAGAACACTGTAGAAAACATTAGCATGGCACACAAAAAACAGGAAGCATAACCTTAATATCGTCTCTTCTATGCTTCCGAAAACTATTTAAGGGACTGTGCTACAAAATTAAGTAAGAAAAAAACTTGTTGGTACAGTAGGAGCAGTAAAAGTGTTAATACAACCTGAAAACCTTTACATTTCTTGACGCTATTTATCTCAAACCAGCACACCATTCCCGTTTCCTTCACCTTTCCTTCTCTTCCCTTCACCTTTCCTTCTCTCTCCTTTTCTTTCAATCACCGGTAGGACTCAGTTATCTTATGAAAATAACCCACGACCTTTCTTCCTTTTCTTTCCTTCTCCTTTCCTTCTCTTTCCATCTCTTTTAATCACGAGGAAGACTCAGTTATCCTATGAAAATGACCCACGATCTTGAAATAAATAAAAAAAAAAACAGCTGAATACATCTACTTGATAATTACTTGATAAAAACACAAGCGTTCAAGCTTCGGTGATCATCTGACAAACTCGTATCGTATAATTATTTACTGTAGACAAGGCTAATTTCCCTCTGACTTTCAAGAGTACTGGAGTGGAAAAAGCGCTTGAGTGGAGAGTAGAGGGAGTAGAGGGAGTAAAGAGTGTGCCAGCTGTCCAGAGGTAATCAATTCGCCATCAAACACGGGTTGGCAAAGGGCGGGAGCTAAACAGTGGAAATGAGTGAGGGAAGCTTTGGTTTTAGATTATTTAGGAAAAGTGTAATTCAGAAGCTGTGATGAATGCGTTTTTTTTTTTTTTTAAGAGAGAGAGAGAGAGAGAGAGAGAGAGAGAGAGAGAGAGAGAGTGTGTGCATGTGTGTGTGTACAATGCCCACGCGCACCGCCAAACAATTTCTCTCTCTCTCTCTCTCTCTCTCTCTCTCTCTCTCTCTCTCTCTCTCTCTCTCTCTCTCTCTCTCTCTCTTCAGAAGTTGGTCATAATTTCATGCAATCGGACTTGATTATCTCGCGCTGCAGTGAAGTTTGCCTCCGAACCAAACAATGTGTGTGTGTGTGTGTGTGTGTGTGTGTGTGTGTGTGTGTGTGTGTGTGTGTGTGTGTGTGTGTGTGTGTGTGTGTGTGTGTGTGTGTTCTCGCCTCGCTGACTGCACGTAATTGCAACAAATTTCATTACATGCTTAGTGCGTCAAGAAAATATATATTAATTACTTCCATACCTCCGTGAGAAGCAATTAGACATGATAATAAGCGATGAGGAGGCCAGTAATTAGCATGCAACATATGTAACACAAAATAAAAGGGACTCTGCACGTCAATGCAACATACGAAGAATTTTAAATCAGGAAGGAATGAAATAGAGTTGTTTCACTTCTAGCTTCCTTTTATTTTTATTGTTGTGGCTTCTCAACTTAATATGCGGTGCAGGTTTAGTGTAGATTTTCAAGAGACGCTACTGACAACAAATAGAGTGGTCGACTATTCTGTAATCGACTGGTAACTGTAGCTTTAGTTTTTGCTCAGTAAAATTGACTTGGATTACTCAAAGATGACGATGATAGACGGAAATAGGTATGTTTCATGCAGGGACTGTCACATGTAGGCCTGGCAGCTTCTTCAATTATTTTTTTATGCTCTTAATTAAAGTGACAAGTGCCATGCTGTCAGTACCATTCAAAGAAATTAACAGAATCAGACGAAGTTTAAAAGAAGAAAATCTTTTAAACACGCTTTCTGAAACCAACGAAACTCTACATATTTTATTCTAGCGAGGAGGCGAGACTCGATCCCAACAAATGACTCGCCACTCACCACTCACCCGCCGAGCCTGCAACACGCCTCAGGCCGCGCCAGGGAGGCTGGGAGAGTAGGAAGGTCCGGCGGCTATCCTCCAAGTTTTGATTGAAAGCAGCGGAGTGTGTAGCAGCGCGGGGGGCGTGGGCACAGGTGAAGTGGGTTGGGGGCGTCTGAGTGAGGCTAGAGTGGGGAGGAGGATGGGAGGATGGGAGGATGGGAACTGTATTTCTTTGATCGTCTGGAGGCGTGTGGAGAATTGACAAGGTGTGTTTAGGGCGTTTTAAGAGTGGTGTGGCGAAGCAAGAGTGGCGTGGTGTTGAGGTGTACAAGATCTCAGTGAGTGTTCAAACTTCCCCAGATGAGAAATGTGAAAAGAAATGAGGTGAGGACGGAAAAGACACACGTGAGAAGTACGAGCAAGGGCGGCAGATGAGGGTGGGGAAGTGAGGGAAGAGGAGAGATGCGGCTGGGGAAGTCAGGTGTGGAAAGTGAAGCGATGGGAAAGTGAAGGGTGAAGGGTGAGTCTAGACGTGAATGTTGAGAAAGGGTGGAAGGGAGCACTGAGGATATACTGGGGGACTTGGCTTGACCGTCAGTGTGGCCTTTGACTTACCGGCACACGCGAGGTCAGGAGGAGGAAGGCAGTGCGTCCAGTGAGCCTCGGTATCTCGTGTGTAGTTGGAGTTGAAGGACAGGTTGATTTGTGCAGTGAATGGAGGCTGCACGGGAGGAGCAGATGCCATTGTACCTTTCATACCATTCTTTCACGTAGATGCGCTATAAAGATTCCATACATTGCTTTTATTGGGAATCGCAGTGAAATAAGTAAATGAATAAATAAATTCACGGCACGCATTCGTTATGGACAAGTACAATAGGTTTTGGAATTTCTAGCCTCTATAATGTTTGGAGGTGGCTGAGGAAGAAAAGATGTCCGAGTGCTTAGCAATTAAGAAAAGATGTACCAAATAGCAGTAAAGGGGTTAAGAAGTCTGGTACAAGCGAAATATGAACTATATTTCTTTCAGTACACGAGTATGACTCCCAGAAAGATTACATTTATTTATTTATTTATTTAGTTAGTTATTTATTTTACGTGTTAAGAAGTCTGGCCAAGAACACCAAAGTAAATGAAAATAAAATCTCTCACTATGTAGCTTCCAAAAACATTTATTTATTCATTTACTTCCTTATAATACTTTTTTTAATTAGTCTGGCCAACGACACCAAAATAAATCAAAATAAAAGCTTTCTCAATAAGTGACTTCCAAAAAAATAGTATTTATTCATTTGTTTATGCATTTTACGTGTTAAGAAGTCTGGCCAACGACACCAAAACAAATAAAAATAAAAGCTTGCCCAGTACGTGGTTTCCAAAAAAAAAAATAATAATAATTGCTGGAGATTCTAAAAAAAAGTCGACCAATTTAGTTTCTGCCTACACGCTCCTAGTAAATGTGTGTATGGGAGAGCAGGATGGAATGGAGGTTTAGGCCAATGAGAGGATCACGTCTTCGTAATTAACCATATGCGTATTATAATATGAGCCGAGTGCTTCATATGATTATTTTTTACCATTAATAATATAGAGTCTCATTTGCATTTATATTTCCATTAGCCGTAAGTGGAAAAATGCAATATATTTTGATAGGAAAGTAAAATCCCACGGGTAGACCTCAAATTATGCCACAAATATGCGAAAGTACAAGTAAATATTCATAGCCCTCGGTAATTTTGCATTGAATAAAAAACAATAATTAAAACAAACCCACGACACCGTTTTCTGTGGGAATCCAGCGAGAACTGAGGCAAACACGAAACACTGTAAATAAAACTAACACACACACACACACACACACACACATATACCATCTCTTCCCCCATACATCACCATCCCATACATCCTTTTCCCTTTCCCACCCACCACCACCACCACCATCACCACGCCCCTGCCCGGCATCTCCCAATTCCATCGTTGCAGGTGCAGACGGCAAACCAATTACCTGTCCATAGCGTGCACCTGGTGGTCGTCCCCTCAGGCACGCGGCGGGAAGGTAAATGTTGCGATATTACTGCCTTCTTGATTATTGTTATTATTGTTGATGGTGGTGGTGGTGGTGGTGGTGGTTGATGTTATTGTTGTTGATGTTAGTGGTTATTGTTGTTGTCAGTCATTGCTGTAATGGTTGTTGTTGAATTTATTTTCCCCTAAATCTAATGTTTCAACTTATATCCTGAAAAAAAAAAAATAACTGAAATTTTTTTTATCTGAAACATTCATCTAAAGGAAATTAACCTGAAGAGTCAAGTCACGAAAGAGGAGCAACCAGGAATCGAACCTCGTCCAGGAAGCTCAAGATACATGACGCTGCCAAAAAACAACAACCAAGATCACCATGTCGTAATTGGATTCCGGAAGAGAAGCTCAACCTTTATTCCTCAACCGCCACCAACACAACTTTTCCTCTGATCCACTTTAAGTCCATTCCAAGTTACACTCGTGTCACCATTCACTCAGCCTGTTTACCTTCCCCGTGTTCTTATACAGATGACGTCAGGAATCTGTACTCTGCTTATTAGTCTGTGAAATACAACTTGAAATGCTACGTAGTGAATAGAGACGCCATATATAACTCCATTGAACTTCGAGGGACTTGATTATGATTGTTTGGTTTCTCCTGGCGACGTGGGTATCTTGGGATTGCCATTGTGTGTATGTTTTTAGTGTTAGCGTCAGATGGCGGTTATCTATTTACGGTGAGGATGTTATGTATTTACAAAGGGAAATGATTAATTCACGGAAAACTGAAGGAAGCGTGAGAGCGTAATACTTCTCCGCAAAGTTCGTCTTTCGTTGAGTGGCTATTAAATATTACACTCGGTTGGTGAAGATGGTGTCTTTTATTTTATCTTTTATATAAGAGAGGCGCTGGTCTTGAACGACAAATTATTACTAAAAAGAGACACTAAAGGTGCCAGATCATATAAAATGCAGTAAAGAAAACAGTCATCCAAAATTTGACTGTCTTGTGTCTTCATTGTCTTGAAATCTCCCTCATAGAACAGTTCATTCTAAAGGCAGATGGAAATACAGAAGCAGGCTGAATGAACCCCAAGCAGGAGGTGAAGCTATCGTGTTCTCGTGGGCCGGCACTGGCTGGGCGATTAACTTCCATGGCGATGTATTATGGGTAAAAAAAAAGTATCGGTGCACTATGTGTGTGAAACATAATGACTGTGCGGAACGAAGGAAACGAAAACGTAGTGTGAGAGCAGCCATATAGCACCGTGCAGTGTAATACAGCTTCAAACAATCGGTTGGTAATTCGGACTCCAGAACACCCACACCCAGGCATACCAACCCTCCCACAAAATCAGCAGTTGACTGAATTTTTACTGTATTCGTCGGACTCCCTTTGCACTGATATTTGTTTTACCCATAGTACAGTTAATATGTGAACCGAATATTAAACAGTTAAAACCCTCTGGAGTAAATATGAATCGGCCTGCATTGCAATGAGCTGAGGTATCAATAGCTGTGATGTTAATGGTATACTGGTAGAATCAAGACTGCGCCTTTTTACTTTCTGCTTGGCTGCGACGTCACGGTATTATGGTCCTTCTTCACTTGGCAGCCTCTGTACTACTAATAAATGGGACATCAGTGTAATATTACTGTAAACACCTGAAACATTTTAATATATTTGTCATTATACGGGAAGAATATTAATGGGTAGCTAGACAAATAGCCCGTTATCAACATTAAGCTCCCTGGGCTCACATTATCTCAATTATATAGAAAATCCACGACAACTTTCACTTGATGTAACCGTTGTAATATTCCAACATGTTTAATAACGGGATCATTTGTCTTGTTCAGCCAAGGATCAAGATGAAAGAAGCACCCCCGGTCCTTGTACACCTCCCAGCGTCCAGCGGCGCGCGAGTGAAACATCCAGCATTGCACCTGTGTTAAAAATAAAGAAGAAACTCTAGCCGAGATTATACAGTGACACTACACAAACAGGGAAGGATGTAAGAAAGAAAACTGAGTGGCCAGACTGCTGAGCTAAAGACAAAAAAAAAAAAAAGTTTGATCTAGAAAAGGAAAAAAAAAATTACTGGACAAAAAGGGAAGTACCGCTACTACTACTACTACTGCTGCTGCTGCTGCTGCTGCTGCTACTACTACTACCACACATGGAATCTGGTCCCAAGTAGCGTGTGTTGTGTGGTGGTCGTGGGACGTGTTGCGGCAGGTAGCGGCTAGTCTGGGCTGATTGTTTCTGACTACTAGAGGCTTTCAAGCTTGGCAGGGAATGGTGTGGTATTGGTTTAGGTTATAATAAGATTCTGCTGACAATGGGTAGACAGTGAATGATAGAGTCGTTAAACCATTTATTGCCAGTATATATTTTTTTTTGTTTATTTATTTATTCAGTTACTATTTTATTATATTCATCCCTCTTTTTTAACTTACAGCTTTTTCCTTAAAGTTGATGCCATCTTTTTCAAAATTTAGAGCATTATTTCAAAAGACATCGCGGACAGCTTAATGAGCAATCAAGTAGGAGTTTAAACAGTTTGGCGTGTGTAGGTTTGCTGTAATTAACTGTTATGGTTTCTCGTCAAATGTGATACAATGGTTTGGTGTAATTTCGAAACCCGTTAATGATTGTATGAAAAGTAATCGAGAAGTTCACACTATTTAGTATCTAGTTGTATTTGACTTATGGCTTTTCCTTAGACTTCGTAAAGACTAGTGCAAGTTTAGAGTATAACTTCCAAAGAGCCCACAGACACCACAAGAAAAGGTAAGCGAGACAATGAAACGTTTTAGTTCAGTAGTTGTATAAACACTCGTAAAAATCATCCTTGTCTAGATGAAGTAACGAGTGTCTTGTCATTAACAGAACTTTCTCGGCGCCAACTTTCCCCAGGGACGTGTCATCAGTGGTGCGTCGTCTTATCTCTCAGCGCTGGTCTTCTCTGCTCGCGTTCTCGTCGTCAGAATGGAAGTAGATCCCTTTTTTTCCTAAACTGTATTTTGTTGTCTTATTGTGTAACCTCTGGAACTCCCTTCCTGCTTCTGTATTTCCTCCTTGGTATGACTCGAACTCTTTCTCGAGGGAGGTTTCATGACATACATACTTCAACATTGGATGATCCTTTTTGACCTTTCTCTAAGGACTGGCACATAAGTGGGCCTTTTTTAACACTTTTTTTGTTGCCCTTGGCCAATGACCCTCTTACATGGAAAAGAAAATCCCACCACTGGCCTTCACTGCTCACCTTCTTGTCGGAATAGAAATAAATCTTGCTTACTTGTATTTGAGTCTTATCAGATATTCAAGCTTGCTGTCTCTCCCAGAAACAGTAAAGTATAAGGGAGACCTAATCGAATCAGCCAATTTAGCTCCCCCGGTATCTTGTTGGCCTCTTTGAATGAATGTACTCCAAGTCGCAGGAATAAAAAGGAATGCAAAGGAAGTCCGAACAGCAACAGAGCTCCATAGTAGGCTGTTCCGGTAACAATTATGTGCTATTAGTGAGAGAAAAGGTAGTACAGAAAAAGGCTTCTCTCAACCCACACATCCCTCCAGGCGAAGATAGCCGGAAAAAAGGAAGTGATACCATGTTGTATAGAAAAATCACATGAAATTTGAGAGGAAAGGAGGAGAGAGTAAGTGTGTGATAGTTACGTGATGTGGTGTGTGTATATCGCAGGTGGAGGCGCAGTGTGGTTGTGGAAGGGTGGTGCGGCAGCCTTGCAAGGTGGAGGAACAGAGCAATGCAGAGTTCCAGATCAGCGCCAAACAAACAAATCATTATTACGTGTTTGTATAGTTTCAGACGCACAAATCCGGTGCTTTTTTTTCTGTTTGGAATACTGAAAGATCAAAGGTCATAGCTAATGCTGTTGTCAGAAAAATATGTACATTCGTTCGCAGAAATTAACATAATGAAATTTTTTACACTTTTATCTCGGTGGAAAGTTAAAGTTTTATTTACTTATTTATTATTATTATCATTATTATTATTATTATTATTATTATTATTATTATTATTATTATTATTATCATCGTCATCATGGTACGGAACACACATCATATTAATTATCTATTTTAATTATCTTGTTGATATGAATTTCAAAGGGCAAAGGGAATGAATAAGGTAATTTGGTCTGTAGATTAGCTGTACCGAGAGGAATTTTTATTATCACCACTACCATCACCGCCACCACCACCATCACCACCACCACCATCATCACCACCACCAACACTACTACTACTACTACTACTACTACTACTACTACTACTACTACTACACTACTACTACTATTACTACTGCTACTACTGCTACTGCTACTGCTACTACTACTACTACTACTGCACTACTACTACTACTACTACTACTACTTCAACCACCAACACCACCACTACCACCACCAACACCAACACTACTGACAACAGCATGCAGACCACCACCACTACCACCACCATTTCTATACCACAGGTGCTTCCGTATATCCAAATCGCCTCTTGTCCTCTCCCCCTCCCCCTCTGCACCTCTCTCTCTCCTCCAATCAACCTCCACCACTTCCGGCACACAACAAAGATCAACTGGACATTTTTTCCCCGTTTTTTTTTTTTTTTTTTTTACACTTTTTACCCTTTTTTTGTGATACCATTTTGAGGGGAAACTGTTTTATTTATTTATTTATTTATTTATTTTTACCTACAGCTGAAATCTTTAATATATATTTTTCAGTTATTTTCATCCAATACCATGAGAGGTTTTATAAAATAAATATACATAACTATACTACAATTCTCGATTAGACGGGAAAGACTAACAGCGTATGCATTCATTTTCACGATCATTTATTATTCATTAAACGCTTTGCATGAATTACTCGTTCAATACTTCAGATTCCATGTATTTGATGTGCCTCTTTTCATCTTTTTCCGTCTCTGCTTATCTGTAGAGACTCGATCCTCTGAGCCAACGTTTATTGAAAGACCATTAAGATTGAAGTGTTTATGATTTGTGTGTGTGTGTGTGTGTGTGTGTGTGTGTGTGTGTGTGTTTTGGCAAGTCATGTCTCTTTATAACACATGCTCATATTACTCTAAATGTGTGTGTGTGTGTGTGTGTGTGTGTGTGTGTGTGTGTGTGTGTGTAAAGTAAAATAAGATAAAGTAAAGTTTATTGCCATTAACTGATAATACAAATTCAATAAGAGAAAATATATATGTCCGTTCGTAAGAGAGAGAGAGAGAGAGAGAGAGAGAGAGAGAGAGAGAGAGAGAGAGAGAGAGAGAGAGAGAGAGAGAGAGAGAATAGGGAAAGTGTTGCATATAAATTCTCGTGATAATTTTGAAAGACAGCTGATTAAAGAAAAAAAAAACTGTGTGTGTGTGTGTGTGTGTGTGTGTGTGTGTGTGTGTGTGTGTGTGTGTGTGTGTGTGTGTGTGTGTGAGTGAGAGTGAAAATGAAAACATGATTGTGAATGTACAAAACCCACAAGCGTCTGTGCTCCCGTGCGTGTGGGTACGAGTACTACGACTCAGATTTATGCATAGACACCCTTGGCACACGTGGCACTCTAACGTGGTGTAAATTGAGTCATTATTCATGGCACTCGAACTGTCCCTTGTGCTTCGTCTGCCCGCTGAGATAATGAGCTGCGACCGCCGTGCCTTTAATTGCCCGCTTGTTGCCCTAATTAAGAGACGCAGTTCCCCAGAAGCCTCCCCGCTGCGCCTCTCACCTGCCGAGTGTTCTTGCCTGTAATTGTGAGGTTGCAGTGTTCTCCACCTGCAGGGAATTAAGTAATCTCCTTTCATGTGTTGCTCTGCTTTTGTATTGCTTCTTGGTTTTTTTTTTTTGTGTCCCTTTTATTTTCTTTTTTTTTGGTGTTTTTTGTTCCTTTCTTTTTCTTTTTTCTTTTCCTTTTTGTTGATTTTCTCTTTTTGTTTAATTTTTGCTTTATTGCTCATTTTTTTCTCTCTTTTCTGGTTCGTTTCACTAAGTTGTTATGGAATATTGGGTGACAGTTTTCATGTTATCATTATCACCATCATTATTGTTTTGTTTATGTAGTTTGTTTTCCTGTTTGTTTGTTTATTTGTTTGTTTGTTTGTTTTGTGGGGGGATCTAATTTATTCTCGTTCTTTTCTGGTTTATTTCACTGTGGGCTGTTTTGGAATACTGGGTGACAATTCTCATGTTATCATCATCATCATCACCATCAGCTTCGTTTATTAATTTATTTAGTTTTCTCCTTCCTTATCATTATTTCGTTAATTTATTTAGTTTTTTTTTCTCTCCTTTCTCATTATCATTATTTCGTTAATTTATTTAGTTTTTTTTTCTCTCCTTTCTGGGTCATTTGAATTTTTGTGTATAAGTCATCATATCATCATCACCATCATTATTATTATCACCATTTCTCTCTCTCTCTCTCTCTCTCTCTCTCTCTCTCTCTCTCTCTCTCTCTCTCTCTCTCTCTCTCTCTCTCTCTCTCTCTCTCTCTCTCTCTCTCTCTCTCTCTCTCTCTCTCTCTCTCTCTCTCTCTCTCTCTCTCTCTCTCTCTCTCTCTCTCTCTCTCTCTCCATTTCCTAGTGAAGTTTAGGTAAAAGTCATCACCATTATCATCATCACCACCATCATCATTTCCTTTAACGTTCCTTTTTATTCTCTCTCTCACTCTCTCTCTCTCTCTCTCTCTCTCTCTCTCTCTCTCTCTCCTCTCTCTCTCTCTCTCTCTCTCTCTCTCTCTCTCTCTCTCTCTCTCTCTCTCTCTCTCTCTCTCTCTCTCACTCTCTCTCTCTCTCGGGTTCAACTTGTTATGAGTGTCTCCCAATCTTTGCGGTCTGTGACAAATGCTTCTCTCATTTTTAACCTTCTCTTTATCCTCCTCATGTCCTCCTCCCGCACACCATCCCCGGGTCTTCTTTAGCACTTAGACAATGTGCGGAGAAAAAGTTCCCTAATGTTAAAGAAAAATCGCACCAGTTCAGGGAAGTTTTTAATATGCGCATGATCTTTGCATTGGAACATCCCTAACTCTTGTAATAAATTGTTCTGTAAATTATAATTGTTACATTCCTTTTTGGCCGAGTTTCCGAGTGACTGCGGATTAATTTCAACTCGCAACCACAACAGGTTAAAAATATCATGGGAAAAAAAAAAAAGGGGGAGGAAAAAAGTTATTTGAAGTGGTGTCAGTTATGGAAATCCAGCGCCACGCCTTGAAAGCTACGGAATTAAATTTGGTTGTGCCCGTTTTATTCTCCCTCCGAAACGGGCCAGCGGAACAAGGGACTTTATTCCGCGCTTTTATGCTTTCATTGCCCTGCCCCGCCACCCACCTTCGCCCTCTCACCTGTGCATGACGGTTTCAGGATGTGTTCATTATCATAGGTTGTGCTGTAGTCTTAGTCGTAGAAGTAGTAGTAGTAGTAGTAGTAGTAGTAGTAGTAGTAGTAGTAGTAGTAGTAGTTAAGAAAGGAGTGAAAGAAGAAAATTAAGGAAGAAAGGGAGGGAGAGAAGGAGGTAGAATAGATTAAAGGAAGGAAGAAAACAGAGAAGGAAAAGGAAGCCAGACTAGTAGTGGTAGTAGTAGTAGTAGTAGTAGTAGTAGTAATAGTAGTAGTAGTAGACGCAGCAGCAGCAGTACCAGTAGGATCTCCAGCAGTAGCAGCAGCAGTGGCAGTAATATATCGTAAAATTGTGGCAGTGCAGCATATCACCTTGTCACTGCATGTCCTGTTGTTTTTTTCCCGTGTACTGCGTGGCGCCCGTCAGCCGCCCACACCTGCTCCGTGAGTGACACATGGCCAGCTCCTGTCACCACTTCGCGTCACCATACATGTCACTATTTCTCTTTTTTCCATCGAGATAACATGAGTAATATTTCACCAGTAACTCCACTACTCTCCCTCTCTCTTTCTCTCTGTCTCTTTCTCTCTCCCAGTGTCATTTCGCTCGTGTTCATCTTCACGAGCATTTTATGTGACGCTAAACGCTTCTATTTATTCTCCTCTTTAAATCTTGCACTTTCACTTTACTCCCTCCGCCCCTCTGTTTGTCTTGTCCATGATTGCTCTATTCTTTCCTCATGGTCGGGAGCTGTTGCCTAATTTTGCACGTTTCTCATCCACCGCCTGCTCCTCTCTTCCGGTCTTTCTTTCCTTCCTTCCTTCCTTCCTTCCTTCCTTCCTTCCTTGCTTTCTTGCTTGCTTCTTTCCGTCTCTCTTCCTTCCCTTCTTGCTGTGTGGTTGTGTTGCTTTTTTTTCTTTTAAGTTTGTCTTCTTTTTTTTATTTATTTATTTTTTTTGCCCCTTCCTCTTCCATTCCCTTTTTTCCTCCGTTTTCTTAATTTTTTCTATCTTTTCTTATTTTCCTTTCTAATATTTCACATTTATTTTCTTTTCTTTCTTCATTTTTCTTCTATGTTTCCCTCCTCTCTTCTTTATTTTCTTCTTTCAGTCCTATCAACCTCCCTCCCTGCCTCTCTCCTTTCCTGCCTTCCTTCTTTCATTCATTTCTGAAATCTTTCCTTCCTTTCTTAACTCCCACCTTTCTTTGTTATCTCTTTCCTTCCATCCTTCCATAATTCCTCCCTCCCTTCCTTCCTTCCTTCCTCCTTCCATTCCTTTCTTAATTCTTTCCTTCACTCCTTTAACTTTCCCTCCTTCCTTTCGCGCTTCCTTCCTACCTTTATTCTTTCTTTCTTTCTTTTTTCCTTCTTCCTTTCTTCCTTCCTTCCTTCCTTCCCCGGTGCTGTTGTTTTCCTCATCTTTCTCCGTTTTCTTCATGCCATTGTCTCCTTCGTCGTGTGCCTGACGGAATAAGCAAGTCTTTTGTTGAGTTATTATTTGCTTAAGCCTTTGGCCTAATTCCCTGTTGCTCTCTCTCTCTCTCTCTCTCTCTCTCTCTCTCTCTCTCTCTCTCTCTCTCTCTCTCTCTCTCTCTCTCTCTCTCTCTCTTGTTGACACATAAACAGACTCCTCCGTCTCTTATTTGCTTGCGAGACTCTCTTCCGCTTGAGGGAAAGAGAAGGAAAGTGAGGTTCTGTTTCACCTCACCGGATCACGACTCTCTCTCTCTCTCTCTCTCTCTCTCTCTCTCTCTCTCTCTCTCTCTCTCTCTCTCTCTCTCTCTCTCTCTCTCTCTCTCTGTCTGTCTGGAACACAACAATGTAATCCATTCTACAACTCCAAACCATATTTCTTTCTTTTATATCACTCTTGTTTGCCACGTCTCTCTCTCTCTCTCTCTCTCTCTCTCTCTCTCTCTCTCTCTCTCTCTCTCTCTCTCTCTCTCTCTCTCTCTCTCTCTCTCTCTCTCTCTCTCTCTCTCTCTCTCCCTCTCCCCCTTCATTATTAGCTTAATTTTCATCCGACAGACTCTCCCTTTCACGCTGGTAAACAACAAACAGTTCACTTGCACACCTACTTCACTTTCCTTTCTCCTCACTTGCGTCTTGTGAGGGAGCGCAGGTACAGAGGAACACCTGGGAGACAATCCTCACGTGGCCGTAGGAGTATATACCGTGAACTGGAAGGGAGAGGAAAGGTCAGATGTAATAACGTGGCTTGGTGGAGAGTTGGCAGCGGCGGCGACATTACCTTGCATATTCATGGCTGTATAATCAAGTTGTCGTGTGAGGAAGAAGCTGATCAGTGTTTATGGGAAGGAGGGAGAGCCGGGCTTCCTGTATACCACATCAGGCCGCCACACCACACCTGACCCACGAGATACGAGGCCAGGGAACGAAGGAAAGTAAATCTGACTTTTGACGTGGGAGGATCGTTACTAAATCTCTCTAGTGCCTCTCATGGGTATTTTTTTTTCTTTTTTTTTTTTTTAGTCTTCCGGGTAACGAAAAGTTTTATGCAAGGGTTAAGACACACGCACGAACACAGTGGTCGATGTTATGTGAGACCATTGTATTGTTTCCTGATGCGGGTATTTTTTTTTTTTTTCTACCTCCCGTCTCTGTTTTGAGG
>NC_087185.1:15059163-15126663 GCF_035594125.1 Scylla paramamosain
GCGGGGCTGGGCGGGGCACTGAGAAATTGTGCATCAAATGGAAATAAAAAAAGCGACCTGGAAATTAAAGCAAAGTTACGAGCTTAATATGGTAAAGTAGGGCGCACTTTGAACGGTACTTTGTTAACTCGCTGATTTGAATTCTCTCTCTCTCTCTCTCTCTCTCTCTCTCTCTCTCTCTCTCTCTCTCTCTCTCTCTCTCTCTCTCTCTCTCTCTCTCTCTCTCTCTCGTTCTGTGTCTATGAATGTACGCCACGTAGAAGTCAGCTGGTGAGTCTGCTTAAAACTCACACAATTCATTCTCTCTCTCTCTCTCTCTCTCTCTCTCTCTCTCTCTCTCTCTCTCTCTCTCTCTCTCTCTCTCTCTCTCTCTCTCTCTCTCTCTCTCTCACCTTTGATGTGTTTTATTCGGAGTGGTGAAATCTGAGTGGCCGTCCTGCCGTGCTGTGTGGTGTGGCTGCGAGGCTCCATCACAACCCACACATGGCTTATCAAAGCAACGCAACTGCAGGAGACACCACCGCCTTCTGCACCTGCCACCAGAAACTTCCAGTGACATTAGCCAGAGAAGTGTCGTTTGGCTGTTGTGTTGGTTAGGTTAGGTTAGGTTAAGTTAGGTTTTCTTGGTTGGGTGTAGTGTGGTGTTGGAATGTGTTGTGTTGGTTAGGTTAGGTGTAAAGTAGTGTGAGAAAATTTGTTTGGGGTGTTGGTTAAGTTAGGTTGGGTTTGGTTAGATGTAGTGTGGTGTGAGAAATTGGTTTGGAGTTTTGGTTAGGTTTGGTTGTGTTTGACAGCGTGGAAATGTTCCTTTAGAGAGACGTAAGTTAAGAGGGGACCTGATAGAAGTCTTTAAGTGGTATAAAAGTTATAACAAGGGGGATGTAAGCAAAATTCTTAGGATCAGCAACCAGGATAGAATAAGAAATAACGGGTTCAAGCTTGAAAAATTTAGATTTAGGAACGAGATAGGAAGGAACTGGTTCTCAAATAGCGTGGTAGATGAGTGGAACGGACTCAGTAATCATGTTGTTAGTGCTAGGACATTAGGGTGCTTTAAGATAAGATTAGACAGGTTTATGGATGGAGATGATAGGTGGAAATAGGTATATTTCATACCAGGACTGCCACGTGTGAGCCTGGTCGCTTCTTGCAGCTTCCCTTATTTCTTATGTTCTTATGTTCTTAAATGTAAATAGAGAGTTAACTAGATTATTTGAAGTTAAATATTAGTGGAATGTCATTTTCTCGTCTTATGCTACTGTTTTATTTATTTATTTTTATTTTTATTTTTTTGTATCATGTGTACTTGAGTTGTGTTGATGTAATGCATTGTAATGTACGTAATGCAATGTAGTGTGAGCACGGAGGTGTGTACTTGAGTTGTGTATTTGTGATATAGTTGAGTGTAATGTGAGCGTACGTGTGTGTGTACTTGAGTAGTGTAAGTGTAATGTACGTAGATGTGGAGTGTCAGGTGGGTACGAGTGTGTGGATGGATATATTTCTAAGTGACGCCAAATGTAAGTGGAATGTCCTCGCTTCCTCGACGTGTCTGGTCTTCATTTCCTCTATCTCGGCAATAACAGTGGAATGTCACGTCTGTTTCCCTTAGTGACATCAGGTACAGGCGGCATTTTCTCACCTTTTTTGATATTTTCTACTCTTTTATTTCTATCATATATTTTTCACTTTTTTTAATGTAATATATGACAGTGTGGAATGTAATGGTTGTCTTTCCTTCACTGACACCCCAAATATAAAAGACATATCGTTAATTTTTTTGTCATAATTGCTATTCTTTTATTTCTTATCTTATATTTTTTCTATTTCTGAATGTAATAAATGACAGTGTGGAATATTCTTGTTTTTTCTTTCACTGACACCCCAAATAAAAGAGAGATTTCTTTTTTTTTTTGTCATATTTTGATGTTTTGCCCCTTCTTCTATTTTATTTATTTATTTACTTATTTATTTTATTTATTTATTTATTTTTTATATAGAATGACAGTGTTTAATTTATTCAAGAGGGGCGCCAGCCAAGGACAACACAAATGTATAAATATCAAAAGGCCCACTGAGTCGCCAGTCCCTAAGCAAGAAGTCGGAAATAATCATCAAATACTGAAGGATAAGTGTCTTGAGTGTGTGAGTGTGGAATGTTCGTATTTCCTCCTCAATAACATCAAATATGAGACGATTTCTTATTTAAACTCATGTTCGCTTTTTCCATTTACTTTTTTTTTTTTGTTTTTTGTTTTTTCAGCGCTTGGATGTGATGTTGTGTGGCAGCGGAAGTGTGGATCTTACTTTAACCCTTTCCTTAGTAACACACAATATAAGGCGTTTCCCTATTTTCCGTCATATGCTGTTAATTTTTTCCTTTTACATTATTTCCCTTCACTTTATGTATTTTCCTGCCTTTGGATATAATGTACTGGTTTAAAAGAATGTTACTTTATTCCTTCTGTGACACTAAAAAAGCAATTTCCTTGTTTTCCAGTCACATGCTGCTATCTTTTTCTTTATTTATTTTCCTCGGTTTCAAAGTAATGTAGTTTAACAGAAATACTACATTTTTTCCCCAGTGACACAAAAAATAATACACAATTTCCTTATTTTCCCATTACACGCCAGTTTTTCTCTTACCTTACCTTGCAAACAGCAAAGGGAAACACGCCTTGCATTCTTACAACACTAACACTTCCTCTAGATACACCACAGGACACCATGTATAAACAGAACTCTCTTAATATCACATATACAGCTATCTTTTTCTACCTTATCTTTTCCCAGGTAGATCCGAGCCACGTGTGCCTCACCTGTATTATTACCTCTTCGAGTAATAAAGGGGGCACGCAGTTAATAATGAAAGGATATGAGAAGTGACAAAATTACCAGGTGTCAGACGAAGGTTAGCGCCACGCGGGGCTGGAATAGTCACGGAGATCTAAAGGGGTGATTAATGGTGCTACCTGCCCTTGACTTGACAGGTAACTAATAGAAGCCCGAAACAGCTCATTAAGGGGAGTCTCCGGCACCTGCGTTCTAATGTGCGGCTCCCGTTATGAGGGGAATACGAGGGGAGGTGACAGGGAACTTGTATGTGTGGGTGTGGTGTGTGTGTGTGTGTGTATTTGTGTGTTTATTTGTCTGTCACTTTGTATATCTGTATATATCTACGTATCCACCTATTTATCTACATGTTTTATCTATCTATCTATCTATCTATCTATCTATATCTAACTAACTAACTCACTCTCGGTCCATCTCTCAGTCAGTCTGTACGAGTATATCCTGTATGTATGTATGTATCTATCTACATATCAATCAATGTAAAGGAGGAAAACATAGGAACACAGGATTAAACAATATCACCATCTTTTTCTCCCCACCTAACAATATATATGTATGTGTGTGTATGTATGTATGAGAGAGAGAGAGAGAGAGAGGAGAGAGAGAGAGAGAGAGGAGAGAGAGAGAGAGAGAGAGAGAGAGAGAGAGAGAGTGTGTGTGTAACATGATAATTCTTGTCAGGGGGAATGTGTAGAGGATAAGAAGATAGAATGACTAGTTGGTGAGGGAAGTGTGAGGGGAATAGAAGGGGTGTGTGTGTGTGTGTGTGTGTGTGTGTGTGTGTGTGTGTGTGAGCTTTATGAGGGGAGTTGTCATGAATAAAGTAGCGCCCTTTGTGTGTACTTAGATGCGAAGGACACTTGACAACCTCTCTCTCTCTCTCTCCTCTCTCTCTCTCTCTCTCCTCTCTCTCTCTCTCTCTCTCTCTCTCTCTCTCTCTCTCTCGCTGGTTTGGTTGCATCTTTTCTTGCTACCTTGTTTTCTTTTTCTTGTTTTCTTTGCCTTGCTTTATTGCTTATTTGCTTCTTTCTTTGCTTCCTTACTTTTTAGCCTTTCTTCTTTCCTTCCTTCCTTCCTTCTTTCCTCTATTTCCTGTTTCTTTTTTGTTTGCTTGCTTGTTTCTTTCTTTCCTTCCTTCCTTCCTGTCATCCTTTTCTGTACTCTCTCTCTCTCTCTCCTCTCTCTCTCTCTCTCTCTCCTCTCTCTCTCTCTCTCCTCTCTCCTCTCTCCTCTCTCCTCTCTCTCTCCTCTCTCTCTCTCTCTCTCCTCTCTGACGGGTAGGCTTTAATAACGAGATAGTCAAAATACCCATTAGAAGATTAACATTTAGTGTCGGTGAAAATGACAAAAAAAAAAAGGTAAACATACATATAAAAGTCTATATAGTTATGGCGTGCTTACCTGTAATGACACAGCAGCTTTATTCCTCTTTATAATTATCTCTTTATTTACAATCCTCGCGTCGTCAGAATCACGCCCTTCTTAATTCAGCGCAGATTTGAAAAAGTAGATGAGTTGATGGTCTTGAAATGGTAATAGCGTGATAAAAAATATGAGAATGCAGGATAAAAAAAAAAAAGTACAGAAAATATTACACCTTTCTCCATATACGAATTATTTGTTAGTGTTTTTTTTATTTTTCCGGGAAACAGGGGAACATTAAACTCCAGTAACGGGGCGTCATGGAGGACATTCAGAGCGCTTAAAACTGGTGCAATTATTATTTCTTCCTCTTTTTATGTTATTTCGCGTCTCTTTTTTCCCGACCCTCGTTTTCAATTGTCGTTCATGATGCGAGTGCGGAGTTCGTGTCGTGGTGTTGTTGCTTTGTCGTTCGTGTGAGTGTCTGTGCTGTCGTATGGTGCTAAGGAAAGGAGGTCACTATTACTTTTTAAATGTACAGATGCTTCGTTGTATTGTGGTGCGTAAGTATATCGCTTTTGTATTTGTTTTATTCCAGTATGCATTTATTTATCTTAGTCGTAGTTGTGTATATGTATCGTAGTTTTGTATGCATATTGTTTCCTTGTAGTTTTAGTTGTGTATGTATATAATTTTGTCTGTATATCGTAGTTTTATATATATACGTATTTCGTTTCCATTAAGTATGTATATATATATATGTATATTGTTGTTCTGTATTTACAGGGTGTCCCGGGAGGAAAGTCATACATTCTCATAAATGAAAGATCAAGTCATTCTTAGTCGGAAATATTATGTGGTCAAATGAAGTTGACCCTTTGACTGCCACTTGGCACACCTTTCCCTAATTGCCAATCACTCTGAGATATCTTTACATGTTCTACAGCTGGGAAGAATTTACAAAATGTACTCTTTTTCATGGCGAGCCTTCTTGTAGATATTTATAAAGACCTGGCATTGCTTCTGGTGCTGCTAATTGTTTCGTGTCGTAGCAAGAAGGTTAACACCGTGGTTTAGAAGTTACAGGGCATTTAAATACGAGCGCGCCTCAATGCAAGTGGCTGCACATGGACCATCCAGCAAAATGTAGCTGCTATTGCCATATGGAGCTCCTTATTGTTTTAGCTATTATTTGCTACAACTATACACTGCGTTCTTGATTCAATTATATTTTTATTTATGAAAACCTTAATGTGTAATCAGGTAATATCCTCATGATGCCAGCGCCCACCTTGCTGCCCTCTCCTCCCTTCCTCCTTGCCAATTGTTAGCACTTCCATATTTAAATGTCCTGCGTTTTCTAAATCTTGGCATCAACAACATTTGACTAAAGAATATTTCCCACTTAGACTGACTTTATCTTTCATATCTGAGAATGTGACTCTCCTCCCGGCACACCCTGTATATCATTTTCTTCTAGTCCTAGGTGTGTGTGTGTGTGTGTGTGTGTGTGTGTGTGTGTGTGTGTGTGTATGTGTGTGTCGCTCTTTGACCGCTTCTTTTCCAGTGTGCATGTTTCCTTCCAGTCTCAGCTTATGTGAGAAATTCGCTAGTGTAGGTCCGTTTTTTGTTGCATGGAATTTTTGTTTAGTTTTCTATTCACATATACTGTATATATTTCGCTTCAAAAGTGACTATTTGTTCAGGGTCTGTGTTTATGTTCCCAATAGCAGTTATGTTTTTGTTGCATAATTTCCACTAAAAGTCACCATATTTTTATACGTGTGCATTTAGCAGTTCCACCACTTTTTTTTAATCTTTCCATTAAAAAGTCGTTTTCTCCTTCCATTTTTTCATTTATTGTATTGTTATGTATTTTTTATATTGTTTGTGTGTGTGTGTATGTGTGTGTGTGTGTGTGTGTGTGTGTGGGTGGCTGGGTGTCTCTGTGTGAATGTGTGTCTTGCCTTTTAGTCTCTCTCTCTCTCTCTCTCTCTCTCTCTCTCTCTCTCTCTCTCTCTCTCTCTCTCTCTCTCTCTCTCTCTCTCTCTCTCTAACATTTTCGATTATAAGTGGTTTTCTCTGCACTTTTATAATCATTATTTACATACTTTATTCTCTATGACACCTTCATCTTGTATATTTTCCAATTACTTTCTTTTCGTGTATATTTCGTGTCACTATTTTAACAGTTTCACTCTTTTAATACAGTAAGCTTATTTTGTATACTGAGAGACACGACTATGTTTTTTATCGCCTTGTTTATTGGTCTTAAAACCCCTGAATAATGTATGTGTGCATGTGTCTGTCTGTCTGTCTGTTTGTCTGCCTGTCTATCTCTCTGTCTGTTTGTGTTATGAACGGAGGTAAGGGAGAGGAAGGGAGAGGAAGATTTTTCTTTATATAATTTGCTTTTGTAATTTTGACTGATGGATAGTCAGAAAACTATCGATTATGTAACGACGAAATAATGAAAATAAAAAAAAGAAAGAAGGACGAGGACGAAGGGGAGGAGCAGAAGGCAGAGGAATAAGAGCAGGTGGAGGACGAATAATAAGATAATACATAAAAAGATTCATTAAAAAGCAACACAGAAATTATTCAAATAAAAAAAAATGGTAGGGACGATGTCACGTTTTCTTCCGTAACTATAATACAAGTTAAAAAAAAAAATAATGAAAATAAAAGTATATCATGTCATTGTACTAAAGGAAGATTAACACAACTATTTATATTTTCACCTGAAGACATATAAAAAATAAATAAATAAAAAACCACATTAATGAAATCAACACTGACAGTAAGGCAGAATTTTCACATAATAAAAAAGTAGAAATATGATTCTTAAGACGCTCTCGTATTAGTATAACATTTATTAAGCTTTTTTTCTTTGGTACTTTTTTTTTTCTTTAACTCGATTTTTTTATCTTAATATCTGACATGCACACTTTTTTTTAGATATAATTTCTCATGTCCCATTTTTCTTCTTTCCAGGTCACGGAGGGAGTCACGCTGCATTTAAACAGGTAATCTTGATGTGCTCGTTGTGGAAAAAGCGCCATAATTTCAAACGTTCTTTTCGCGCATGTAATCTACAATCTTTTTTTTTTTCTCTCCCTCTTTCTATGTGGGTACAGGGAACTGTAATCTACGTGCGTCCATTTAGGATTGGCGAGTAATGACACACATTTTTTGCATCTCGTGGTGAATAAGGTCGGAAGAATAGGAGTAATAGTAGCAGCAGTTGTAGTAGTGGTAGTGGTAGTAGTGGTGGTGGTGGTAGTGGTGATGGTGGTAGGAGTAATCGCTTAATTAAGGTTGTATTTTTGGCGCAATAATGAGAGAGAGAGAGAGAGAGAGAGAGAGAGAGAGAGAGAGAGAGAGAGAGAGAGAGAGAGAGAGAGAGAGAGAAGAGCGCTCTTTACCATTCTTCGGAGCTACGGGGCAGAACAAGCACATATTCCCAACAATAACAAACACACTAGGGATTTATGCCTTGCCTCTCCCCCTCTTAAACCACGCGGAATATTTGCCTGGCGAGCACAACACGAGCACCAATATGCCTCCGGCCGCTTCACAAACCGCCGCGCCGCAAACATACGTGCCGGCTCGCCTCTGCTTCTCGTCGCGCCCGCTGTGTTGAGAGGCAGCCGGACCCGGAATGACTCTCCCTCGCCAAATGACACTTCTACCGGCCGGAATTTTGGGCTATAGCGAACGTTACACGGAGGACGGATAGGAGGCGGACGAAAAGTAGGAGTAGTAGTAGGAGGAGGTGCGCCAGGAGGAGTGGATGTGATGGCTGGGGAAGGAAAGAGAGGGAGGGGAGTGGAGGGACGAAAAGGGACAAAACGTAGTAATAGTAGTAGTAGTAGTAGTAGGAGGAGGAGGAGAAGGAAGAGCAGAACCAGAAAGAGCGTTGTGGTGAAAGAGGAAAGGAAAGGAAGGGAAGGGAAGGGACAGGAGGGGAGATGCGATGTGCAGCCAACACCTGATGCCAACTGTGTGAATTTTGCAAGGGTGTATCCGCTTTCTGAAATGCGTTTTTGGTGTATCGCCTCAGCCTGGCAGGGTTGCTTCCCGCCACGATATTCTGACAGATCCTCCGCCTGATCTCACCCTAAGCACGAGGGTTTTAAGGTCTCGTCCGAATCTTCTGCCTCCAGCCACCCGTGATAATTAAAGTTGAAGCAAAGGATTAAAGTAAAAAAAATTATCGCCCTCTTGGCTCCGTGTATTGACTTTCTGTTTGAAATTTACTTTATTCCTCACTCAGTTTATTTTATGTACAACTTATTTCAAGGAGAGAATGTTAGGAGTAAAGAATCAGAAATGTGCAACGCGAGAAGCACCAAATCTTTGCAGCGATCGCACCCTGGTGGAGGGGAGGTGTGGAGGGGGTAGTGCGCCTCGAGAAGGGAGGAGTAAGAGGAATTGCATGTCACTCAGACGATACCCCAGTGAGCTTTCCTTTCTTGACTCACGTTCACCTCTCGCGCTGCGCCTCTCGGTATCAGATAAGTGTGGGCGACGCTTCCTAATCCGCGTAAAGGCCCAGTGTTGGTTGGGAACAGTTTGGTGTAATGCATTGGCCCGTAACTCGTGTAATGCCAGGTTTTCGTGAGTTACGCCTGCGGGGTCTGGCAATATAGGGTTATATTCTTAAGCTTTGAGGGAAATGATAATGATAAAGACATTTCATTATAGCACTTAGCGTGGAATTATGCAAATTTGAGGCTTTTTACCATGAGCAAACTGGATTTCAGGGCCACGTGAGAATACTTAACACTCTGATGGGGAGAAAATTCGCAGCGAAAGATAAATGAGGAAGGAAGCAAGAAAGCGCTGCAAAAATGTATTGGCTTTTACTTCCTGCAATCGATGTTTACAGGCTCGCTGGGGCTTGAGCTCGATTGGCCGGCCAGAAGTTCATTTCAAAAGACGTATTTATCACTTCAAGTTTACACCATTCACTTACACAACCTACATTGCACTTGGATGCTTCTCTTGTTCACCTCCACGGTTCACCTCTCACCCACGCACCTCGCCATTGGTTTACACGCCTCGCTCATGGTCTCTTTAAACATTCAAGCCTCACCTTTTGTTTCTACATCTCATTATACAGAAAACAAAGAAGAAAAAAAAGAACAGAGAGAGAAAGAAATGAAATATGAAGGTTAATTTCTCTCTCTCTCTCTCTCTCTCTCTCTCTCTCTCTCTCTCTCTCTCTCTCTCTCTCTCTTTCTCTCTCTCTCTCTCTCTCTCTCTCTCTCTCTCTCTCTCTCTCTCTCTCTCTCTCTCTCTCTCTCTCTCTCTCTCTCTCTCTCACACACACACACACACACACACACACACACACACACACACACACACACACACACACACACACACACACACACACACACACACACACACAAAGGAATCACACTGATATTGGGTATTGGATATTGGCTGAGTTATGGCACCGCAACAACAAGGTCAAATGACGCCGGCTTGGGTTTCGAGGGAGCGCGCTTCCTCTCCCACTGAGCAACTGACGTGAGCTGGAATCAATCTCAGGCCTGCAATCAGAAACACTGTTCTTTCACCACATCTATTTTCAAAGGAATGATTAGCCGGGTTCTCAAGAGTGTTTCTCCCGTCAGTAATGTAAAAATCTTGTTAAGGTGTCACTGGATTTATAAAAATATCCTTAAAAATCAGTATAAATTTGTAAAAGTCTTGTTAATTTGTCACTAGAGCCGTAAAAACCCTTAAAAATCTGTTTAACTTCAACTATTACATTTTAAAAGTAATGGAGGTGCGGTTGCGGTGGGGAAGTGTTTTAGAATGCGGTCCTCAACCTTTCTGCCAAACACTGAGTAGAACAGTAATATTTAAGACTCCTTCAGTACTTAGCCTTGTTCTCATTGCATTACAGTTCTTTGTCCTCATGCTGCCGTCCCATAGCTGCTGATTGTCATGGCGTAAACCTGCCTTGCTTACAATCCACGAGTACATAACACTCCTGCTACTCTGGCAGTGTTTTGATTTCATTCTGGCACTTCTGATAATGTTCTGATTCTGTTCACTGTTGCATTTTTTGACACTAAGAGTATAATGGTTTTGTTTTGGCACTGTTTGGCACTTTTCGAAGTATTGTAACACTACTGCGACATTACTCTGAGACGCTTCCGCACTCGTGGCACTGTTGTTGATCTGTTTCGATGCTGTTCTGGGTTTTTTTTCTTGGCACTGTCTTGATTCATGTGGCACTGCTCTGTCACTTTTGGCATTATCTTAGCACTCTTCCGGCATTATTCAGGCACTCTCCTGACGCTGTTCTGGCGCTGTTCCATATTGTTTTATAGCACTGCTTTGGCACTGTTCCATACTGTTCTGGTGTTGTTATGGGACTATTCCATACTATTTTAGCGCTGTTCTGGCACTGTTAATACTGTTCTGCCACTGTTCTGGCAATATTCGTAGTGTTCTAGCGCTGTTCTGGCACTGTTCCATACTGTTTTATCACCGTTTTGACTCTGTTCTCTACTGTTTTGGCACTGTTCCATACTATTCCATATCTGTTGCGGCACTGTTCATACTGTTCTACCGCTGTTCTGTCACTCATATTTTTAGATCGTTTCCGGCCGCGTGAAAGCTGGAATGTTCAGTGTCCCTCAATTAGAGAAAACACAACACCAATGCACCATTTTTTTCCCCTGTACCTGTGAAACACTAAAAAGTACAACAGGAGGTTTGTATGTGCAGGAATTCCATGTTTTTCGTATTATTATTATTCTGGAGTGATAATCTTTGCAGCGTGAAGGGAATAATGGCCACGGCTAGTCCATTTCGCATATAAATTGGTTTAATAGGAGGGCGCAGTTAATGGCCGCTGTACTGGGTGTTAATGTCCAATGTTGGTCCTTGTTAAAGCGCCGCTGTTATGGCAGAGAGCGGCTTTATCCCCCTTCATTACCTTTATTCTTCCCGGCGTTACAGTCAAGTTTGTTACGTGAGCCTAAGCAACTTTGCGGTCGTGGTAGTACAAATGATTTCCCCTCAGTAATGACAATGACCTTGGCTTATATTAAGGAGTCGCCGTTATAGAGCGAGCGCTAAAGACTCCTCACAAGTCTCACCGGACAAACACTTTCCGGCGCTGCGTGGTATTTGCGGATTCCACCTGAAGCCTGCGGTAATTAAGAGCGAGGCATTACACACGTATCTGTTGTAATTTCCGTTCATACCTGTCCGCTTTACAGCCAATCACTCAGCTTGCTAGTAGTCCCCGGTGTGCGTTGCGCCTTTATTGTTATCGCTTTACATTGTGTTGCTTTTGTATTCCCACACTGAGGAGGAATACAAAAAACAATGGATTTCTTCTCATTATACCTCGGTAAATGTTCCCCCAGCGACCTGCCTCAGTGCCCCCTCCCCCCTGCCTGCTTCTCTCGCAGCCCGTTTTCTTTTTACTGCACTTCGATGTCGGTAATATGTAACGCGGCTTTTGCGTGGGAACTGAAATTATAACGCTGGTATTAAGTTGTATTTTTATCCTCAAGGTTGTTGTGTACATTATGATCCTTCATTACTTAGACTGCTTTATGCGTATTGTCAAGAGCACGCTCCACACACACACACACACACACACACACACACACACACACACACACAAGTTCTAGCATAAAAAGAAAAAAAAGCTATATAATCACACTAATGTATTGATGCGAGCTAAGTAATAATCACCATTTTTTTTTAACAAAGCCTCGCTGATACACAACAAAATGATAATAATAATAATCCAGACAGGCTTCCGCTGCTACCTTCAGTGATGTGTTTGATAACATTACAAATCAACCAGACCGTGAATTTGATATGAATGAGTTTTGCTTCTGAATCTTTCGCGAGTTGTGGAAATAGTTATTGAAATTCAAATTCGGTGTAAAATCTCAAATCACTTTGGCTCTTTAATCTTTTGGAGTCATGGAAAACTTGAAATATAGTGAAATTAAGACAAGGCGTGAATCTTCGTGGTATTTAGTGATACAGTATCAAATAAGTTGATAGAGGGAAGCTCTGATGAAAGGTTAAAAGTCACGGGGTTTGGAGTGTTATGGAATTTCAGGAACATATATCGAAATCAAAGTAATGGAATTTTGAAGCAAAAGTACCAAAATAATAACAAAGAATGAAAACTCAAATTCGTTAGTGATACATCTTTGAAACAAGCTGGCGGCTGGAGGAGTGAGAAGTGGGTGAGGTTTTGATGAGGAGCAAAAATCAGTGTTCCTATCATGTTGCACTTAACTGTATCCATGTTTTCCCTGACGTCAAAGGCTACTGGTGTGTGTTGAGGCGATGCTCCACTGCCTCACTGCCTCACTGCTTCACTGCTTTACTGCTTTCAGGATATGGGCGGTGAAACAGGCGGCAAATTTTGGTTTCCTCGGCGTCCCTAAGGGCTGGAATACATGTCCGCCGCATATTCGATCTTCTCACCTGCTCTTCCCCTCAATCCTGCCCTTCACTTCTTCCCTTGAGCCTTCCACTCTTCCCCTTCCCTTTTTTTCCTCATCTCTCCCCCGCAAATTAGTCTCTTTTCCCCTCATCCCTTTCCCTTAGCCATTTTTCTTCCTCTTCTTCTCACTTATCTATTCTCAAATTTACTTTTCACCCCTTTTCATCCTTCTTTTCATTCGTCTTTTCTTTTCATCTCATTCTTCTCAACATTCCTCTCGGTCTCTCTCTCTCTCTCTCTCTCTCTCTCTCTCTCTCTCTCTCTCTCTCTCTCTCTCTCTCTCTCTCTCTCTCTCTCTCTCTCTCAACAAAGCCTCTTTCAAAGACTCTCACCTCAGAACCATCCTTTTGTACCGTTTCCACTCTCCCTTCCTTTCTTGGTTTGATTTTCTTTGTTTTTCTTCCCTTTGGTTCCCTTCTTGTTACTTTCCATACCCCACTTTACTGCCAAGGTCTTTGTGCCTTTTTTTTTTATTTTTATCTTTCTTGGTCTGTCTTGACTTGTTTTCTTTCCTTTAGTTCTTTTGTCACTTCATTTTGTCTCGTCAAGTTACATTTTTTTTTCTTTTTAGTATCTTCTTTCTGTTCCTTTTTCTTGTTTTCCTTTCACTGTAACTTTTTTTTCTTAATTTCATACTTTTTTTTTCGTTTTAGTGTCTTCTTTGTTCATTTTTCTTGTTTCTCTTTTTTCATTCGTTATTTTCTTGATTTCACACTTTTTTAAATTTCAGTATCTTCTTTCTGTTCTTTTTTTCTTACTTCCTTCTTTTCTCCGACATTCCTTGATTTCTCTCCCTATTTCTTTTGTCAGTTTACATTCCCGTCCTTTTAATTCTCCTTGTCAGTATTTTCCTTTTACATTTATTTTTTTCTGCTTTCTTCCTTTCTTTCTTTCTTAGTGTCTTTCCTTCCTTCTTCCTTCCTTTCTTGACGTCCTTTACTTGTTACGATCTCAGTTTCCTTCGTCCGGTTAGTGTCTTCGTACCTTCCCGCTCCCTTTTCGTCCCCTCCTGCGCTATCCTGGTGGAGTCACAGCTGCCCTCATCCCTGTGGTTGGGCGGGCAAGCAAAATTTTTCTCCCACAGGGTAAGTCTTTGCGTGTTTTGGTCCATTAACGCCACCTGTCAGCAGATCTTCCTCCTCCTCTTTCTCTTCCTCCTCTTCTTGTTCCTTGTCTCTCGATTGGGGTCTTTTTGTCCCTTGTTCGTTCCTAGTTCCACTACCACCACCACCACCACCACCACCACCACTACTACTACTGTGCTTAACTTCGTTTTTTTTTCCTCCTCCTCCTCCTTCTTCTTCTTCTTCTTCTTCTTCTTCTTCTTCTTCTTCTTCTTCTTCTTCTTCTTCTTTTCTTTTTCTTTTTCTTTTTCTTTTCTTCTTCTTCTTCTTCTTCTTCTTCTTCTTCTTCTTCTTTCTTCTTTTCATTTTTCATCCTCCTCTTCCTCCTTTGTTCTTTTTATGTTTTCTTTTTTAGTCCTTCAAGTCCTCCTCCTCCTCCTGCTCCTCCTCCTCCTCCTCCTCCTCCTCCTCCTCCTCCTCCTCCTCCTCCTCCTCCTCCTCCTCCTCCTCTTCCCTCCCCCACCACCACCACCATCACCACTACCACCACCACCACAGCCTGTTGTTCCATTTTTAACTCGGAGCCCCGGGAGCAAGCGACCTTCCCTCCCCTCAAGGCAGCACCATCACGCACAAACGAGATTAGAGACAATCCTATCGAAGTCGTGACGTTACCCGGACAGCGTGGGATTAAATACTCGTAGGTTAGTCCACTCCTCTGATATACACGATATTGCGACCTAGGTGGTATTTAGGCTTCCGTCCCCAACTCACTGTCTCTCTTCGTCATCTTGAAGGTTCTTTTAGATGTCACTTAGGGAATGAATGGTGGTTAGCTTTTAATTTCTCCTTATTTCTAATTATTGGTATTTTTTTAAGATTTGTGTTAATTGTTTCCAAGAGTAGAGACAGTTAACCTTTAATTCCTCTTAACTCAGTACTACGTTCAATTTTCAAGCTTCATAAATCCATTTGTTGTCAGAATTGAGAGTGTTAACCATTAAATCCACTTGACTCAAGGTGCTACAGACTCCAAGCTTCATAAATGTAATTGTTTGTCAGAATATGGTTAATACTTGTTTCCTTGAACTCAAAGTACTTCAGACGGTTTCCAGGCTTTATAAATTTAATGTTTTTTTTTTCAGTTAAGTCTTAATTCTTCTTATCTCATAAAGCACTGACAATTTTCAAGTTTCCTATCGGTTGTTAGCGCTTAATTCTTTCTTAAATTATAAAATAACTCCATACAATTTCCAAACTTCATAAAAGCAATTCTCAGAACATAGTTAACCTTTGATTTCCCTTAACTCGTAAACCACTACTGACCGTTTTCAGGCTTCATAAAATCAATTGTTTGTCAGAATGCAGAGATATGACTGCACTGAACGAAAGGAAATAGTAATGACATTCAAATTCCTGATTATGAAAAAGTACCCTAAATTTGTCATACAATAGAACTGATGCCGTGGTAATGAAAAGATTAAGCTAAAATATCTCACCTTAATAATCCCCATCACCTGTGAAGTGCTTCCCTCGCCGCTGATTTATGGTAGGAATCCTCGTATAAGACTGCTCACTTTTCATATTGTATTTCTGTCACTGGAGATTTCTGGGCGTGGAGTACGTGTCCGTTTTCTGTTGCTATTTGTGTTTTGTTTTTTTTTATTATTTTAATTGTATTTATAGATTTCTTCTGCTTTAATGCTAGTTTTTAGCTCTGATATTGGGATTTTTATGGGTGTATGCAAGAAGTGATTTATGTTCAGCTAAGTGCAAAATACTTTTTTCTTTGAACTTTAAATAATTCATTGTGTAACATTTTTATACGTTGTGGTCAATAAATTATCTGTTTATCTATCTATCTATGAACAAAGATAGCTGGTGATTAGTTTTAAGTTATCAGAAGCTGTCTTGCATAGGTCAATTGGCATATGTTGTCTTCTTATGCTTTTATGATATGAAGTTAGACACGTATTGGTGAAGATAGTAAGTGGAATAGATGTTTCATATAGGGACCGCCAAGTGTACGGCTGATGGCTTCTTGCAGCTTCTCCTATTTTCTTATGCCATGTTATTATGAATGGCGTAAAAGGCGAGTGAACGGAACAGAGTGAAAGAATGAAAGTAAGATTGTTCATTTTTCCTCCTACGATAAGACGAAGCGTGGAGGGGAGACACTAATTTCTCCAGGAACCTTGTCAGCCGTCCCTGCTATTCTCCGTGAAGACAAATGGTGGCTGTGTTGCATTGTATTTTTTTGCGTTGAGTTGCTTTGTTTTGTGTTTGCGTTGCATTGTGGTGTGTTTGAGTTGAGTTGCGTTGAGTTGAGTTTGAGTTGCGTTACGTTGTGTTTGAGGCGTTGCGTTGAGTTTGAGTTGCGTTACGTTGTGTTTGAGTTGCGTTGCGTTGAGTTTGAGTTGCGTTACGTTGTGTTTGAGTTGAGTTGCCTTGCGTTGTGTTATGTTTGAGTTGCGTTGCATTGCGTTATGTTTGAGTTGCTTTGCGTTATGTTGTGTTTGAGTTGCGTTGCGTTATGTTATGTTTGATTTGCGTTGTGTTGCGTTATGTTATGTTTGACTTGCGTTGTGTTGGGTTGTGTTTGAGTTGCGTTGCGTTGGGTTATGTTTGAGTTGAGTTGTGTTGCGTTATGTTATGTTTGACTTGCGTTGTGTTGGGTTGTGTTTGAGTTGCGTTGCGTTGGGTTATGTTTGAGTTGCGTTGCGTTGGGTTATGTTTGAGTTGAGTTGCGTTGGACCATATTTGAGTTGCATTGCGTTGGGTCATGTTTGAGTTGCGTTGCTTTATGTTTGAGTTGCGTTGCGTTCTGTTGTGTTTTGAGTTGCGCTGCGTTGTGTTGTGTTGTGTTTCAGTTGCGTTGCGTTTAAGTTGATCTGCCTTTCGTTGTATTGCGCAAGTGTTGCCTTTATAACGTCATTGTGATGTGATTTTTAGTTCTTTTATATCTTTGCTACCTGTATTTCTTTTTATTATTCTTTTGTCTTTATTCTTATTCAACAAGAAAAAAATAATAGTAGATAACTTCTTTCACCTCTTCAATACGGTCACATAAATTTCATCACGTTTTATCACAAGCGCTGATTCACAAGAGTTGTTCTGATAGTGAAGAGCTGGCTGCCGCGGTGGTGAAAGCTGCGTGGCCAGGACCGCATTTTCAACACTTCTCAGTATTTCTAAACACTTTGAGCTCTGATAGGGACTGTTTTCAAAAGCAGCAGAGATGATCAGTCGGGTTCTCTTGGGGCGTTTTTCCTATTGGTGCTGCGGGATCCTTTGTTCAGCCGCCGTTAGAATCATGAAACACCCTCGAAGGCTCCGGTAACTTCCACAGTTGCCAATTAAGTAGGCGAGTTACAGCGCCGAAACGTTTTAAGAATACAAACATTTGGCTTCTTATCTCGATTACATCTCGATCTTAGTGAACGGTGCTACAGGGATCAGGTGCATTTTTATGAGTCTTGTGATAGGATAACAGTGATTGTGCTTCATTATTGGAAAAAGAAAAAAAACTAGTAAGAACCTGAATAAATAATTGTCTATAGAAACTAGTCTTTATGAGAGCGGAAAGCGTTTCAAAATACAGGTCTCTTTTTTTTCTTCACACTCAGCCAATAGCATTTTCTACTCCTGCTTCTGCAAGACTTAAATGATATGTCTCTTATATTTGTGGATGTTCAGTTGATCAGCCGCCGCCCTTCGTGAGGCAAAAAGATTCCTAAAATGACGCCTTTATTGAAACTCAAGCCGTGCCCCAGAGCTTCCTGATGCAGTCGCCGCCGAAGGTGTTAATAGAAAGCATGTGTGTGTTCTTCGGCCACTCCTCCTCATCTTCCTCGTTCTCTCTAACCTCTCTCATTTTCCATTTTCCTTCTTTCTCCTCGATCGTTTCCTTTCTTCTTTTTCAACATTATCTATCTCTTTCCTCTTATTTTTTTTGTTCTCTTGTTGTCGTTGCTGTTGATCGTTGTTATTGCTGCTGTTGTTGACAGTGATGGTGGGTTTTATTTTTACTTATTGTTGTTGTCCAGGATGACCTGAATTCTGGTTCCTGAGATTAACACGCCCAGCCGCTAACCACAAGGCAGCTGCTTCTACTCGATCAGAGGCTCAGAAATTCGGAGCTTCATTTTGCTGATAAGGTTGTGATATTCTTTTACATAAGCACAATGAGATGACCTTTGATGTCTTGCTTGAGTGGCTTCGAAGCTTCATTTGGCTGGTAAGGTAGTGATATTTACACAAGCACAATGGAATGACCTTTGATGTCTTGTTTGAGTAGTTTCGAAGCTTCATTTGTTTGGTAAGGTATTAATATATTTTTACAGAAGCTCAATGAAATGAAGTTCGAAGTCTTGCTTGAGTAGTTTGGAAGTTTCATTTGGCTGGTGAGGTCGTGTTATTTATTCTTTTACACAATCACAATGGAATGAACTTCGAACAATGAGATGAACTTTCGATGTCTTGTTTGAGTAGTTTCGAAGCTTCATTTGGTTGGTGCTGTCGTGTTATTCTTTTGCATTGTCACAATGAAATACCTTTGATATCTTGTTTGAGCATTTGAAGCTTCATTTGGGTGGTAAGGTCTTGATACACTTTTACAAAGCACAATGGAACCTTCGTTGCCTTGTTTGATAGTGTCCACATGTTTCGCAATTGTCATCTTTATATTATTGTGTCTACATCAACATCACGTATATATAGCACGTTTGACTAGAGCATTATTTTCATTCAACTTTTTCCCTTCCCGTTCCGTGGCTGGTGCTAAATATAGGGTACATTATTGACGTCCACCGTTTTAGCTGGCATTTCCCCCACGCTGCTAAAAATAACACCAGGGCTTTGATGATCGACATATAATAGGCCTCTTTGTAAAGGAAATGTGAGAATGAGTAAATGTGGGCGGTACGTAAAGGCTTCTATTATCGCGAATGTGAAAGCAGCGTCTCATGTTCTTAGTGGCTTCCTTCGTCATCCGTCTTTTTATGCGTGAAAGAAGCCCGCCAAGGACACAAAAGGGGGAAATAAAAAAAAGAACTTCTATTTTACCGTTCCTGAAAAAATGAATGAATAAATAAATAACCAGAAAATACCCAAAATGGAGGTAATTTTAATCCTGGCGATGTCCTGATTCTCTCTCTCTCTCTCTCTCTCTCTCTCTCTCTCTCTCTCTCTCTCTCTCTCTCTCTCTCTCTCTCTCTCTCTCGGTGAAGTCATAGAAAAAGAAAAAATGGAAAGGAACAAAGAAGTGGTGTTTAGTTTAGCCTCGCCATCAGGAACGTAATTTTAATCTCCCTCTGTTGGGTGTTCTTTCCTTAAGTGTTGTCTCAGTTTTACATTTACTTTCATAAGCTGAGTTTTTTTTTTTTCTGTGAAGATTATAAATAGAAAATGTTTTATCATGATTATAGGTGATTTTTTTTCTAGTATCTTGTCACAAATTTTTCAGTAGTTTTCTTTTTTTTTTCTTTTTTTTTATAATATACTTAGTTTCTGTGAAGATTAAGTGTAATTTGGTGTATATTTGATTACATGATCAGTGGCTATCAGTCTTCAGTCTCGTATGTCATGTACTTGTTTCCTAAAATTTAGTTTTCCGCCCACTTTCATTCTCTCTATTTTTGTAAAGAGTAAAGATGATCTCATGATTTACTTTTTCGCCATAACCACTTAAATAACAAAGATCTTGGCTATATATATATCTTTCGTGTAATGATGACAGACACATTATCTTTTTTTATGGAATCACCTCACGGACTGAAGAATATAACGCTAGGTAGAGTTTCGACTTTTTACTCTACAATGAATTTCACCTGAATCTTCTTAGGTAATGAGTCTTTTCACAATAGATTTTGTCTGATGATTACAAACATAGTATCGCAAGAACATCATCACAACACAATATCACCGGGCTCTCCACACTAACATAGGTGTATCATGTTCCATCTATTTTCATCTCTTAATTATACACAATTTCAGCGTAATGGCATTAGCGATACAAGTATTATTCTGTGTAAGTATATCCAGTTCGTGTCCGAGAGAGTGTGGATCAAAGTGGAATCTGAGAGGCTACGGGGAAGGAGTTTACATCTCGATTACCCGATATCAACTTCGTGATGCAGTTTATCGTGGAACTTGAGGTAACGTGAGAATGAGTAGCGTGAGGCAACAGGGAGCAGCGAGGCGTGAGGGAGCGTGTGGCGAGGAGTGGGAGGAGTCAGGCAACGAGAGTATTACGTCACATCACGCTGATCTCTGTGACCCTCGACCACTCACCCTCCAAAGCTGTATCCATCCCATCCCTATTTCTAAATCCACCCTGGTGTTCCTCTCTTCCCATACTGCTGGATCTTTTATTCTTCATCCCCGTGTATATATCCCCCCCTACTCGTCTCTCTGCTGTCCCTATCTACACCTATCAGCCTCACACGCCCCTCCCCAGCCTCCCCGAGCCTCCCCGAGCATCCCCAGTGCCCTCATCGCGTGCTGGTTCCCTCGGCTTCCCGTCTCGTCAACTCACGTCATGATTGATAGCAGTGGAGGAGGGGAGGAAGTCGGTGGCAATATACAGAGGGCGTTGCTATGTCATGCCTGGTCGCGCTCAGTTATTGGAAGTTGTCCCCGAGAGGCGCTTCCCGACCCGTCCTCGTCATCGCCCGCTGCCCTGTACATATTCACGCCCTTTGAAAGCCCCCCAGGCGGTGTCGCGCGCTGTGTTGAGGCGTCTGGCTCGTCTCTTGGCCCTCACGCCTTCCCGAGCTGGTTAGATGGGTTGTCGTGTCTTGGGAGAGTATGTTGATCCCGTCTTTACCGCAGTCACTCAAGCCAATGCTCTACTGGCAGCTTCGTTTCTCAGTCCTCCTCTCTCTCTCTCTCTCTTTTCGTCTTTCATCATCTTCTTCCTCCTCCTCCGCTTCTTCTTCTTCGTCTTTCTCTTCGTTCTCTCTATCCTCTTCCATTTTTCTCCCTTGTTTTTTTTTCAGCATTTTTTGTTTTCTCTTAATATTCTTGTTGTCGTTGATGGTATTTGTTGGTGGTGGTGCTGTTGTTATTGCTAGTTGGTGGTAGTTGTTTTTTGGTTTTTGTTGTTGTTGTTGTTGTTGTTTTATGGAAGAGGAGGTGGTGACTTTTTTTTTCTTGTTTTTTTTTTTTTTTTTTTTTTTGTCTTCCTCAACCTCCTCCTCCTCCTCCTCCTCCTCCTCCTCCTCTCCTCGTCAACATGGCGGCCCCAAACAGATCACAACGTCCAATCGAATCTTCATAACTTCATCAAGAGTCAGATGATTCGTGGCCTCATATTCCACGTGGAGGAGGAGGAGGAGGAGGAGGAGGAGGAGAAGGAAACCAACTCTCTCCCTTCCGTGTTTCTCCTTTCCTCATTCCTTTACTGTCACTCTGTTTCCTTCCCTTCTAGTCTTCCAACACGCTTCCTTCTTCTTCCCCTTCTTCATTTCTTCCCTTCATTCTCTCTTACTTTGTTATTTACTCTCTGCTTTATCCCCTTTCCTTTTTCCTCTAGTCTCCCCTCATTCCTTCTCATACTAGTTTGTTAACCCATTTCTCCCTTATCTCCTCACAAACCTCCTATAATTCTTTCTCTTTACTCCCTCACTCTTTTCTCCCTTACTCTTCTTTCTTTCTATACAAACCTTCCTGTGTCTCATTTTATCCCATTCAACTCAACACTGCATGCAACGTACCCGGCCAGACGACCCTTGCCCCGCCTCGCCCCGCCCCGCCCCGCCCCGTCACTCCACCGCCCACCGCGACCAAATTACAGTCCATCTGATGCAGGGCGGGGCGGCGCGGGGCAGGAGTGAATGCAGTGGTCCGGGGGAAGGTTAATTGTACCTTTGGGGAAAATAATGCCGCCGGCAGTTACGGGAAAAGCATGAAAATTTCCACTTTCGTGTTTTCTGTAGTTGCGTGGCTTCATTTGGCTTGGCTTGGTTTGGCTTGCTTGTGTTGACTTGATTGCATGTGTTGTGTTGTGTTTCTTGTGTTGATTACATGTGTGTGTGTGTGTGTGTGTGTGTGTGTGTGTGTGTGTGTCATTTGACCTTTCTCTTTCTTTTCCTCTGTGTGTGTTTTTTTGTTTTAATTACCGGTGTCATATTTAGCTTCAGGTAATCTCTAGTTCTTCTTTTTACTTTTTTTTTTCTTTGATCTCTCTTTTATTCCGTTATGTGTAAGAATTTCATTTGTGATGTTTATCTGTGGCTTTAGGCTTACTTTTCCTATTCAGTCACACACACACACACACACACACACACACACACACACACACACACACACACCATCTCACTATCTTCACTTTCATATCATCCCTATTTTACGAACAATTGAAGCTACGAAATTGCAATGGAAACTACAAAAGTGGGAATTATACATTGTCAATTTATGCAGAGGTACGTTCTTTGTGTCTCTTTTTACCAGTTAAGCAGAATACGGCTACACAATGGAAGCCTTACACACACACACACACACACACTCACCAAGTCCGTCTGATTCGTTATGGTTACACTTGAACCGCTTCACTGCTTTGGTTAATTCTGAATCCGGTTCGTTTGAGTCTTGTTACGGTCCCGTTTTGGTAGAGACGCAGAATATGTGGTCGAGAGGGAAGTAGTCGTGAATGTGATGAGGGATGCGGATGCGGGTACGTTAGTTTAGGTCGAGATGTGGTTGGGTGTGGTGGTGGTGATGGTGGTGGTGGTGGTAGTGTGGTTGGTGGTGATTACACGCCAATTAAGTAGAAAGTGCGTGTTTTCAAGCGAAATGAGACCGTATATGCGTGTACTTTCAGGGAAACACACACACACACACACACACACACACACACACACACACACACACACACACCTATTTTTCCATTCCTTCATTCCCCTTTCCTTTCTTTCTCTCTTGTTCCCTCCATCTCACAATAGCACTGTTACCATCACACACACACACACACACACACACACACACACACACACACACACACATTAACAAACCCGCATTCTACCGCAGACTCAGTTCGGAATTGGAAGATATTTTAGCGAGAGAACGACCCTGGAATATCATGACAGGATGGGTAATGTGTGTTTTCCATCACTGATATGGAAAAGCATCTGTCACACGCTCGACTCCCATTACGAGAAGTGCCACTGTTATTGAAAGGGGTAACACTGTGTTTTCTCTTGCTTCTCCCTACCTACTCCTTTATTCTCTACCCCTTTTGGCCATTTTTCTAGCTTCCCTTATTTTTCTATTGTCCTAACTGCTCTCGTGCTGTTCTTCCCTTTATTGGCTTTTCACTTTGTATCCCTTTTATTCCATTGGGTCTTTCATAACTTTTCTCTTATTTTATGTACAGTTATTCGTTTTCTTTTCTGCTATTTCCGTATCATTCGTATTGAGATTCTTAAACGCCATTGTCTTGATCCCCCTGTTTTTGTATTCATTGTTTTTCCCTTTTCTTCCTTTCCCTCTTTCGTAATTTAGCTCTTATTTTCTGTACAGTTATTCGTTTTCTTTTCTGTTATTTTCGTATCATTCGTATTGAGATTCTTAAACGCCATTATCTTGATCCCCCTGTTTTTCTATTCCCTGTTTTCCTTACCTTCCTAAATCCTCTTCAGTCCTTTGTTTATCCATTCCTCCCTCAGCCTTATCCTTTACAGGCCTCCTCGCTTTGCCCCGTTGCTTCCTCCTATCTTCCTTCCTCTGCCCTTCTGTCCCGTCTCTTCCTTGCACCCTCAGCGCCTCGCCCCGTCACGCACAACGCCAGAAGTTTCAGCATATCACGAAGACGAAAGCTTTGTCTCGTCCTGTGTACTTGCTCAGTATTAGGATTCGGTGTTTTTATTGTGACTGTGTTTAGGCAGTTGTCGTTATCAGAGAAATAAACACGCGTAGGTTGGACGCGAACACAATGAGCTGAAATTATACTGATGGGTCCATGAATTTCAATCGGTGTTTAACAGGACGGTATTCAACATATATTTGCATTTGTCGGCGCCGATCTGGTCTGTGTTGTGAGGAATTGTGCTGATTACGCCGCGAATAAATAACTGGACATCCTCGCTGCGGATAAAAAAATAATAATAATCAGGTCGCAATACTCGATATACAATACACAGTGGCCGATGAAGCTCAGGGTGTTTGTGATGTTGGATAATGATTTGTAGGTCATTGTGCTGCCTGACACGCATCACGACCTAGACCAAAAAATAAGGTAAAAATAAATAAATAGAAAAAGGTAAATTAAATCAAATAAGAAAAAAAAGAAACAAACAAAATATAAGGAGGTCAGTAGTTTTGGGATTTCTCAGTAATTCCTGGCAACAAAAAATGGTGAAGACAGGCTCTCTCAAGCTATCAGTTCCCAAAGAGAGCGATCAAAACAGGCCGCTGCAGGGAGGACGAAAGTGCGAATTTGCCAGCGATACTCGTGAATTTGAGCATAAGTTGTAGGTCATTGTGGCGCCGCCTGACATCACACCCGAGGACAAAATGAAATAATAGTAAATCAGGAAACAAATCGAATTGTCAGTGGCGCCCAAATAAACACACGCCTGTTCGTCACATCTCACTAATGCAGGAGTTAACTAGTATCTTCTCTTTTCGTCTCTTTTTTTTTTCACTTTCAAACTCTAGAACTCTGAGGACCATCAAGACACCTGAGAAACTCAATTGCCTAACTTTTTTTCTTTCTCATTTTTGTGCCCTTGGTTTGACTCCTTAGAGAGAGAGAGAGAGAGAGAGAGAGAGAGAGAGAGAGAGAGAGAGAGAGAGAGAGAGAGAGAGAGAGAGAGCATACTACTGTGGAATGAAACTGCTGCATTTGTCTTTCATACTCGTAGATTCAAGACAATGATTCACGTCACCTTATCCTCACTTATTGTCTGTCACCCTTTCTAGTCGCTCCCCTTAACAGTGCGCCATTAAGAACTGACTCTGTGGAATCGATTCAAGAAAGGATCGTACTCTGCTCTGCTTCCCAAACTGATTCAAGAACTTCCATGCGTGAAGATTAATACTTTTTTTCAGAATCAATCTAACAAAGTCGATCAGGAGTGTGTGGCGCGGTGAGCTGAGGTGCCGCCAGATGGGCCAATGCTGTACTCCCGCCTCCTCAGTCACGGTAGCCCCTGTCGGGTCACCGGTACTCAGGCTTCACACCATTAACACCTCGTCGCTTCATTAGCAGTACTCACCTCTCCACACCATTAATGCCACACCACCTCGGTACTCTCTCCTCCAGACACTCAGCGCCACATCACCAGTACTCTCGCCTGTACACCCCCAACGCCACATCACCAGTACTCTCGCCTGTACACCCCCAACGCCACATCACCAGTACTCTCGCCTGTACACCCCCAACGCCACATCACCAGTACTCTCGCTTATACACTCCCAACGCCACGTCACCAGTGCTCTCTGCTGCACACAGCAACACCACACCATCAGTAATTTTGTCTCCGCCTCCTTAATTTCACGTCACGCTGCGATAAGACGTGGCTCTCATTCCCTCCCCAGCAGGTGAGGCGGGAGCGCCGCGCCCCGCCCCCTGCACGCACGGGTACTGCGACACACGCCCTGGCCGGAATGAATCTGTCGTGAGGCAAATGGATAAAGGAAATTAACTTTGAAGTTGTGCAGCTGGGCGGGACGCGGCCGCGGCGGTGTAATCCCCTCAGTGAAGGCACTGAAAGGGACGTGACGAGTGAAATTAGGGATCAGTCGTGATTAAAACCCGGAATCACTGTTTAAGCATTCATTTATCCGCCATATTTGTTGGGGGTAAAACAATGCATTGTGGCATAATTTTGTTGGACTGTCGCAAATGATATGTTGTGATGAGTTTGGTATCATATTTGTGTGAATACTGAATCCCAGGGATTAAGGTTGCATAATTTTGCGTGGAGCGTAAAAACCTTTTCGCCGCACCAGGCTTGGCGGTGGCGCTGCGCTTTTTGCCTCGCCTTCCTCCTCCTAAGTTGTGCGAACTGTGAACTCTGCTTTGTCTTGCCCCGAGTTGTGCTGCGACTGCTGCCCAGCACGACGCATTCTTTTGCTCATCAGATGTCAACCACCTTCACATTTAGTTTTTTTTTAAAAACGTGCATGCGATATATATATATATATATATATATATATATATATATATATATATATATATATATATATATATATATATATATATATATATATATATATATATATATATATATATATATATATATATATATATATATTTTTTTTTTTTTTTTTTTTTTTTTTTTTTTTTTTTTGCAGGCATCCTCTGGCTAGAAACAATAAAACACTAGGTAAAAACAGTATGAAATGAGCATGCCATGGCAATACACTCAAGCTAAAAAAATAAAGACACTAAGATTAAACAGTGAATCTTAGTGTCTTTATTGTTTTGGCTTGCGTGTATTGCCATGGCATGTGAATTTTATACAATTTTTACTTGGTGTTTTATTGTTTCTAGCCTGAGGATGCCTGCACAAAGACGCGAAACGTACCAAACGACACAAGAATAAAGTTGAGGAAAACTTCGGAGTTTCTCTGCAAAACAAGGTATATATATATATATATATATATATATATATATATATATATATATATATATATATATATATATATATATATATATATATATATATATATATATATATATTGAGGCACAGATACGCTCGCATGCAGTGATTAATGTTCCTTTAAGTTAATCTACAGCGCGGGTGGCGGCGGCGCGCCGCGGGTTATCGCGTCCATCACGCGTCTGATAGACTGTGAAATTGTGACTGTGCCTCCCATCGCGTGGTGAATACTGCCACTGCTGCACAATACACAGTGCACTGTGACCACTGCGCCCCGAGAAGAGGTGTACGCCACACAGCCACGCCACATCCAGGCTAGGTGTGAGCCACACAGCCACACCACACCCAGGAGAAGTGTGCGCCACAACGCCACACCACACGGAGGCGAGGTGTGCGCCACAACGCCACACCACACGGAGGCGAGGTGTGCGCCACACAGCCACACCACACCCAGGAGAGGTGTGCGCCACACAGCCACACCACACCCAGGCAAGGTGTGCGCCACACAGCCACACCACACCCAGGCGAGGTGTACCACACACGGCCACAAGACAAGTAAAATAAAACTATCTGTTTCCGCACCACAATACACGTCACATCTGAATTTCTGCTTCAACTCCACTAGCGGGTATTTTCTCACACCTGCGATAATTAGGCGATGCTGCAGAGAACGTGCAAGGAAATCACTGTAAGACATCCTGGAAAAGAAGCGCCAGCACCGCCGCTAACAACAATAACAAAACCCACACATCAGCACCGACACTCCATCCTCACCTCTTTCTCCATCCCTCACCCCCACCCCCCTCGCTACGCCTGATTGCTGCTCTCTGCAACCCCAACACCACCACCCCAAACACACACACACACACACACACACACACACACACACACACACACATCCCTCCCTATCCGAGTATCACCTCCCTGCTCACCTCAAAGATCCGCACTTTCTCTCCTGTACATTATCACCCTCACTTTCATCTTGCTAAAAGGGGGCAGTCGTGCAAGACCGGGACGCGTTGCTAAAAATATATATACACTTTTTTTTCGACTCTGAAATGGAATCAACTTTTCTTTCCTTGCCATCGTGACTTGAGCATCAAAGTTCACAAAACATTTCGATGTAGACTTCTAAAGTACGTAGAGGAATTCCTCTCTTTTAATGTTGTGTTCCTGAGAAACCACATTAATTATGATATATATATATATATATATATATATATATATATATATATATATATATATATATATATATATATATATATATATATATATATATATATAGATAGATAGATAGATAGATAGATAGATAGATAGATAGATAGATAGATAGATAGGTAGATAGATAGATAATATTTAAAGTGTTTGCGTCAGTTTCCTTACGTGTTTTTTTTTTTTTATGTATAAGGGGACTAACCAAGGGGAAGAAAGTGAAAAAGTCGATTCAGGTTGCCCTCCTCTCCCAGTATTTATGCTGAACTACTATTTTTGTGCCACGGGTATTATCATCTTATTCAAAATTATGTTATAATCTTTCTGTCCTCAGCATTATCTCAATTTGTGTTCATAATGACGGCCTCACGCGCGTCAATATTGTATAGATAAATAAGCAAACTTAACATTTTTGCAAAGTATGTGGACGGACTCCGGAATCACAAATAGCATAATGAGGTGTTTGTTTGTTTTTGCCAATAATTTCACCGTTTGAATATTAATTAAATAATACATTATAATAATGAGAACTCTAGACTGCCAACCGGAATAAACTCAACGGAAAATAGTACGCTATTTTCATTTACTCGCTGCATACATTTAGGGACTCTGGAATTTTTTAGTTTACACCACACGGATGTCACGGCGAGCAGAAATCAATACTCGAAAGAAAACTACTCCCCTTACCTTTCGTGTTATCTTGTAGCTTTAAATTTCTCGTATTTCTTAACTGAGGATATGCTTCTCTCCCTAATATCACGAAGCTCACAAGAAAAAGCTGCAGTTTAATTTCCAGTGCGCTTCCGATATGATGCCAAGACTTGTTGACAGAACAGGCGTCAGAGAAGCGAGTCACGTGGTTTTTATGTCAATTATTGATTTTCTAAGGCATGAAATATACGTGATAATATCACACGGATAAAACTTATAAAACTTGAGACTAAACAAGATTTTCCTGGAGAAGGTTTAACGCATCTTGGTTTATATGGTCGTAAATTAGGGATTTAAGCCATTTCGCGTGTGTGTGTGTGTGTGTGTGTGTGTGTGTGTGTGTGTGTGTGTGTGCGCGCGATCGCGGAGGGTCTGCCTACATAATTATATGCGTGTACCCTTGCATGATTGGCGCAGTTGTTTGGTTGGCAGAGGCACGATATCAACACGTCGGGAAGGTTGTGCTGTCGAGGCGCCGAGGCGTGGACGCGTGGAGATCATATCAACAAAGAAGCAAAATATCACGAAAGGACACCACATTACGCACTACACAAAGGGAATAATATGAAACACACACACGTACTCACTAATATAAAACACACGTGGGACGCAAATCACACGTGTACAAAACGCACCACCGAATGTGGAAAAAAGTAGAGGTCCCTGCACACACATAAACACGAGAAGACACCGCGTGCATCGCATAACGTGGCGCGGTGAGTGACGCGACCAGAGACTACGCACACAAAACACGGCAGCAATAACAACCACGAAGACAGGTAGACAGCTAGGCGAGCAGACAAAGTGACAGCCAGCGCGCCCATTCTGACAGCTCCTCGCACGCTAATATCTGAGGGGCGGGCTCCGTAACGCCGCGTCAAGACAAGGTTCAGTTATTCCATTATGTAAACTCACAAGAGCACAAGGGAAGTCTACGTTTCGTGGCGTTTTAGATACGTCTTTTTTTTTATCACCCTTTTTCATGCGCCCTTCCTAATTTTACGACGTCCTTATCATGTTCTTCGTATCTCTTAGAAACTTTGGATTTTATGGCCCTTTGCTATTCCCAGTTCTTTCGTACTCAAGTTTAAGGAGTACTTCAATCATACACAGCCTCTTGAAGTCTACGGTTTTATAGCCCATTAAGAAGTTGCCTTTGTATTTCTGTAAAAGTAAATTTCAATACACAACTCAAGGGGACACTTACTTGAACAGACTGCCTTGGTATCCCCTGTCAGACTCACATCATCAAGCTCAGAAAATGTTCGGTGTATAAACAGTAAAAGTAAATAGGGGAGCAGTTTTAAGAAGGATATTTACGGGCGAGTGTGAGTGAAGAGGAAATTCCAGCCAGGAAGAAAGAAACATAAAGACTAATGGAACCTGAGAAGCAGTGCAGAGAGAGAGAGAGAGAGAGAGAGAGAGAGAGAGAGAGAGAGAGAGAGAGAGAGAGAGAGAGACCAAGACCGGCACACACACACACACACACACACACACACACACACACACACACACACACACACACACACACACACACACACACGATCACAGCAATAAATGATCAGAAGACAGACAAAAACGAATAAAGAAATTAAAGAAAAGAGTAGAACAAGAAACAAAGACATGAAAAGAGAAATAGCAGGTAACGCAAGAGAGAGAGAGAGAGAGAGAGAGAGAGAGAGAGAGAGAGAGAGAGAGAGAGAGAGAGAGAGAGAGAGAGAACAATGTAGTCGCAACGATGGGAAGAAAGACTGAGAAAAGAAGGAAACAAAGTTATAACTGGGAAAAAAAAAAAACGGAAAGGGAAAGAGAGAGAGAGAGAGAGAGAGAAAAAAAAGAACCACTGCAAATAACTCATACGAATGTGAAATACTAATAAAACCAACGTAGGGTGATCGCCCGGGCGTTTTCCCCTCGCGAGAGCAAGAAACAAAAAGTGTAGGTAAAAACAAAAGAAAAAAATGAAAAAAAATAAGAGTATGGACATAGAAACTGGCGTAGGAATATCACAAAAGTGGGAGCAGAAATATTCCCAAAACACTTTAGCCTCACATCCCTTATGGCGTTCATCTTACGAGGAGAGAGAGAGAGAGAGAGAGAGAGAGAGAGAGAGAGAGAGAGAGAGAGAGAGAGAGAGAGAGAGAGAGAGGCAAAGGATGGGAGACGAGCAGGGAAAGGGAAGGAGAAAGGGAGAGGGATGGAAGCAAGCTGTTGAAAAGTAAACGATACCTGCTGTTGATTGCCACCTCTAGGGAGAGAGAGAGAGAGAGAGAGAGAGAGAGAGAGAGAGAGAGAGAGAGAGAGAGAGAGAGAGAGAGAGTTACAGAGTGGAATAAACAAACATGCAAACAAACAAATATACAATAGAGTTAAAAAGAAGGAAATATACGTACAGAACTTGAAAGAAGAACGAACAATGAAAATAGAAGAAAAATGAGTAATAAAATATAAAGACTTGGATAGACTTGATACAAAGCAAGGACAAAAACACACAAAGGAAAGGTAAAGACAGACAGAGGAAGTAATAACAGGGGTGAAGATAACACAAGGAGGGAGGAAAGTAAGAAAAAAGGGATAGGAAATGTGCAATACGTAGATAAAAAATGAAAAAAATTGGGTAAAAAGCAGAAAAACAAAACTCACAACATAGGAAGAAAAAAGATACGAACGTTAGTAAAATGGCAAGTTTAAACAGAGACTTGGGAGAGCGTTGAAAAAAAAATGGAAACAAAAACAACAAGAACAGAGAGACGAAAACCAAAAAAAAGAAAAAATAAAGAAAAAATAAAGAAAAAAAACAAGGGAAATAGGACTGGGAGGACTCAAGGTAGAAAAAAAGTTTATGGAAGGGAGAAGGGAGGGAGGAGAAATGAAACAGTAGGAGGAAGAAAAGTATATAGTCCTTGAAAAAAAACTCAGAAGTGATAGACAATTTTCCAGCACTCAAAAATGGCCAAGCTCGTGTGTGTTGTGATTAGAATGTGTTGCTGCTGTTCATTTTTCTTGTCTTTCCTGCCGCGACGACCTAGTTATGTTTATATTCTCTCTCTCTCTCTCTCTCTCTCTCTCTCTCTCTCTCTCTCTCTCTCTCTCTCTCTCTCTCTCTCTCTCTCTCTCTCTCTCTCTCTCTCTCTCTCTCTCTGTTGTTGCCCAAGTTTTCCACGTATTTTCTCTTCCTTTCTTTACTTCATTTGTTTTTTTAATTCTTTTTATTTTTATTTTATTTAGTGATTCTTGTGTGTGTCAGTCAGTCAGTTAGTCAGTCAGTATGTCTGTCTATCTCTCCGTCTGTCTGTCGTACACGCACGCACGCGCACACACACACACACACACACACACACACACACACACACACACACACACACACACACACACACACACACACACACACACACACACAGACAACACAGCAGAAAACATAAGACTCTGGATGAAAGATGGAGTCTGGGAACAGTGAGGCGAAAGAAGACAAGCAAGAACTGAAACAGACACGTAAGGCGGCGTGTGTAGATCCTCGGGAAACGATAAAAGTTTCAGGCGGCGAGGGAATGGAGGAGGAGGAACCGTGGAGAAGGTTTTTGTCCTCTCAAGAGCAATGACTGAACTGATGATCCTAAGACTGCTTGTGATGCTGCAGACGTCTTATGTGGGGATACGTTACTGACATGCGTGTAGTTACAGCTGCTTCATGTCAGCGCCAGGCATTGTGAGGGTGAACGGGTGGTTAAGCTGCCAGTCATGCAAGGAAGGAGGTCCGTAATTAACCTGAGCAGTATTTGTCCAAGTTCTCCTCACCTGAGAAATGGAACACAGAGTAATACAAATGGAGAACAAGCAGTAACACTAAGGCCGTTGACCTTAATGAGATTAAAAAATTTATGCTCTTCTCACCTGAGGAATGAAAATCAGGTATTATGTAGGTTACGAAATGTAGGTTATGAAAAAATGATGGTGTGCTAGTGAGATAATTGAATAAAGTAATGAATGTGGAATATAGATATACGCAATTATGAGAAACAAATCATGTTGCGAATTTCAACACCCAAGTAACTGTGTCATTTGTTAATAGAATAAAATGTTCTTTTGTGTCTTAATGAAACGTGAAATTAAAGTGCAGATTGCTTTAAAAGTGCAAAAAATTAAGGAACAGGAAAAAAATATATAAGAATTGCCGAAGAGAGAAGTAAAAACGGAAAGGCACGGATGAAATTTTAATGAGAAACAAACCACGTTGCGAATTTTAACTCATAAGAATATGTATGTCATCTGTTGATAAAAAAAATAATAATAAAAATGTTCTCGCTTGTCTCGAAACGCGAAATGAATGAAAATGTTGTAAAAGTAGGTCACACCGCCTCCTTGTGACCACAGTTTGGGAAGTAATAGCATAGTGAAGTGCGTGTATTCACCTCTCAATGGTGTACTTAAGACTAACTAATATAAAGAGGAATTGCATTAAAGGTGAGAATTTGAGTCAGAAGTGTGTGAAAGAGAGTGGTAACGAGAAAAGTTAAAGGTAAATTATAAAAAGTGAGGAAAGTAAGGAACAAGGAAGAAAGATAAGAATTCGAGGAAGAAGCGGTAAAAAGAGAAAAGCACAGATAAAATAGCGAATATATAAATATATAAATTCACAAACAAAGAAACTGGGAATAAGAGAACTCAAGATACAGAATTACAGTTTGACAATTCATGAACCGAACAGAGAGGCTGACAAAAAAAAAAAACTTTAAATAGGCTGAAAGACTAATAACAAATCATAGAATCACAAACAACTGGGCCATTCGTGTTTCCACAGTTTACTTTCCCCATGTTTCCCCAGCAAAACCTACCTCCTCCTCTCCTCCTCCTCATTCTCCTTCTCCTTCTCCTTCTCCTTCTCCTTCTCCTTCTCCTCCTCCTCCTCCTTCTCCTTCTCCTTCTCCTTCTCCTTCTCCTTCTCCTACTACTACTACTACTACTACTACTACTACTACTACTACTACTACTACTACTACTACTACAACTACTACAACTGTGAGTACTGTTGTGTGTGTGTGTGTGTGTGTGTGTGTGTGTGTGTGTGTGTGTGTGTTTACCTATTTATCGACCAACACGAAGAAAGGACCAACAGCTGACAATTTAAATACTGAATGCAAAATAGACCTACGAATGGAATAATAATAGATAAATATGAAAAACACATGAACAAAAAGTAGCAAACTAAGATGAACGCTCTCGAAAGGAAAATAATATAAAGAAAGCCTTGCATTTGCGGATAAAATAGATAGGCGGTCATTTATCTATTAAAAAAAATGCTTCATATGCTGGAAAGAAGAAAAAATGTTAGACTCGGGTTTGAAAATCTTATAAACTTATAAACTTGTATTCTTTAACTTTTCATCAGTAAAATTAAAATTCGGGCGCGCGTGTGTGTGTGTCTAGTGAGGAGGCAAACTTCTCAGTCTTATCCAGGAGTTAGCGAGACAAGGTAAAAAAATATGAAGCCAAACTAACTTGACGTGCCGGTGGGAGGGAGAAGAAGTAGAAGGAGGAGAAGGAGGAAGAGGAGGAGGAGGAGGAGGAGGAGGAGGTGCTAAATTGACGGTGATGGGGTGCAAATAATCTTCAGGGTGTTTCTCAGCTCCCGCGCGGCTCCTCATCTCCCTTCCGCTATACACTTCCTAACTCATGCCTCTTCATGCGATGTCGCCGAGTTACCTTATGTTCCGACGCGTGGAAGAAATCACCGAACTGACGCTGATGAGGCGCTAAATAACGTAGGAACTCTTGCACTATGTAGCTCTGCCTCACTCCTCTCTGCCTTGTATCGTACACGTGTTGTTTTTCTTTTTATTTTTTTTTTTTTCTCTCGTTTTTCAGGAGTGGTGCAAAATATTTAATTCTTTCGTGTTTTAGTGAGAAGATACGTAGTTACATTCGTTCATTTACGCTGCTTCACTTTTCGTTGTCTTGTGCCTTACAGATGTACTCTCTCTCTCTCTCTCTCTCTCTCTCTCTCTCTCTCTCTCTCTCTCTCTCTCTCTCTCTCTCTCTCTCTCTCTCTCTCTCTCTCTCTCTCTCTCTCTCTCTCTCTCTCTCTCTCTCTCTCGGAAGCAATAACTATTTCCTTTTAGTGTTAAAGACAAGAATTCTACGTGCAGTGGTAGATGTTAATGAACCGTAGATTTACATACATGCTGTTAAAGTGTGTTAAGAAGTTTTTAAGAGTATTCATCATCCTATTTTTTATTAGTGTATAATATTTTCAGAGTCAAGGAGGCTGGTCAAGAATAAAAATAAATAAATAAAACATATAATTGCTTCTCCCATTAACAGCTGAATATAAAACATGTCTTTTGGCCAATTTATGTATTTTTGTTTATTTATTTATTTTTATTTTTATTTATTTTATCTTTTTTTTTTTATTCTATACAAGAGGCACCGGCCAATGGAAACAAAATTAGAAGAATTAAAAAAGGTCCATTGAGATGCTGGACTTCAAACAGCTTACTTATGGTGGCATATTTGTGGAGAATCAAATCATATTAACACTAATCATAATATCATCAATAAGAACAAACCAACTTTCTATTCCAATTAAAGAAAAAGTGGAGTGAAGAGAAAAAAAGAGAGTAATATTCAACGGTAAACTCAGCTACTAATTCATATAATAAGCCACAGTTTCAAAAAGAATTATTCTCGTCTGTACTTCGTCTCACCTTTACCTGTTCCGGAGTCGTGCATGAGTGACTGAGAGTTACATGTTCATTGCTGGGTGGCTTCGTCCTCTTGTCACTTAAAATAGACTGTTATATTTTTAGCCTACGTTTCCATTATTATTTGGCAAACCTGTCAGCGTCACTTGCTTGTTCTCTTTGTGTACTTTAAAATTCTTCTGTAGTGAGAACCGCAACACTTCATAACTTTTCTTTGTCTGGTGGTTTTATCCAGAAACAGAAGTTAATAAAAAAGAAAAGAGTAAGAAATGAGATAATCGATGGAACGAAGATTTCAACAAGAGGAGAGAATTATAAAAGAAATGAAGGAAAGAAAGAAATGAAATGAAGAAGGAAGTCAAGGAGATGAGAGACAAAGTACTCTATCTCTTTCCTCATTCCTCTTCTTACTCTTTCTCATTAAAGCAATGGAGGGACGTTCTTAGAATAATAGAGAGGGAGGGATAAAAATGATTGTGTGAGTGAGGAAAGAAAGATGAGAGGAAAGACAGACTGATGAATTTCTGCTGAAGTGCGGATGAAGGAGTGTGTGTGTGTGTGTGTGTGTGTGTGTGTGTGTGTGTGTGTGTGTGTGTGTGTGTGTGTGTGTGTGTTTACTTTTATAAGTTTATATTGGTTGTCAGTGTTTGTTTTCCTCTTCAGTATTTTTTTTATCACAGAAATATTGCGCTGACGTTTTCATTTATATTTTCTGGGTTTTACAATGCTTTGCCCTCCATTTTTTTAATATACAATGAATTTTGTTAATAAACTACTATAACAGCAAAAACAATAACAACAACAACAACAAATACTACTACTACTACTACTACTACTACTACTACTACTACTGTGTGTGTGTGTGTGTGTGTGTGTGTGTGTGTGTAACTCATCATAACTATTGCTAATTACATTAATTCCTTAGAAAAATACAAGGTTAAAAATTACGTAAAACCAAGAACAAAATAATCCAGAACGATATGTTGAAATTGTGATTCTTGAAAGTTGATTACAGCTTTACATTTCCTTTCAGTGTTAGTGTGTGTGCTCGCCTTCACCCTCACTCACTTGATATACTCAGCCCTGCTTTGAACCTTCCACGACTTACGCCCTCCCGACTTATGCTCATCCCGATTTACGCTCTTTTATCCTTCCCACCTTGCGCATATCCCGACTTACACCCATTTCCTCCCCATCTTACGCTCTTATCTTTTTTATCGCTCCTTTCTTACATAATTCCTTCCTCTCTTCTTCCTAGCTGCTCTCTCTCTCTCTCTCTCTCTCTCTCTCTCTCTCTCTCTCTCTCTCTCTCTCTCTCTCTCTCTCTCTCTCTCTCTCTCTCTCTCTCTCTCTCTCTCTCTCTCTCTCTCAGTGATAACAGGAAGTGGCAGATTGGTATTACTCTCAACAGTTTTAATTGCGTGAGTCAAGTTAGATTGTCTTGTTTCATCAGCCGCTTTGTTCTTTCGCCGCGTGCCTGGAAGGAATTATTCAAGTTTATGTTTCCTCTTGTATTTAATTAATGTTTTATTTTTTTTTATGCTTCATTTATTTTAATTTTTATTTACTTCTGTCAATCACATTTAATTTTGTTTCCTTTGTTTTTCGTTTTCTTTCTTCCTTTATTTTTAATCACTTATTTATTTTTTTTTCTATTTGTATTATGTTTCACTAGCGGGAACCGTAATCGAAGTTAGAAATTTTTTGTTAGATAAGAAATGTATTTACTGTAATAAATTTAGTATTATATATATAAGATATGGAACAGGTACAGTATATTAGATAAGAAATACGAACTGAATCAAAATAGTTAAGAAATATGCAAAATACAGCGGCAACTTTCACTGTTTTGGCTTACTTTCTGACTGGCTTAGTAGAGCTTGTTGCGTGACTGGCTTGGGGGTTATTTCATTACTGGCTCTGTAGGATTTATTGGCTGACTGGCTTAGTGGCCTATTGGGTTATTAGGCATCAACTAAGCCAGTTAGCCAATAAGCCAGTAACCAGTAAACCATTAAGCCAGGCAGCCAATAAGCCACTAAGATAGTAATATCCACTTAAAAGATAAGCCCCTAAGCCATCACCCAATAAGCCCTCCTAAGGCAGTCACCAGTAAGCCAATAAGCCAATCACCCAATAAGCAATACAAAGCCAATTCACCAAAAAGCAATTAAGACGGTCACCCAGTAAGCCCTACCAATAAACCACCAAGCCAGTCACTCAGTAAGCCACTAACCCAGTCACCCAATTGAGAAATGAAGCACTAAGCCAGTCAGTCAATAAACCACTAAGCCAATCACTATATAAGATAACAAGCCAATCACCCAATATGCCCTTCTAAGCCAGTTGACCAATAAACCACTAAGCCAGTCACCCAATAAGCCCCACTAAACCAGTCACCCAATAAGCCACTAACCCAGTCACCCACTATAAAGACCTATAAAGCCAACTGACCAATAAGCCACTAAGCCAGTCACTCAATAATCCGTATAAAGCTAATTGACCAATGAATCACTAAGCCAGGCACACAGTAAGCCCTACTAAGCCAGTCATTCAGTAAACTACTAACCCAGTCACCCAATAAGACCTACAAAGCCGACTGACCAATAAGCCACTAACCCAGTCACCCAATAAGCCACTAAGCCAGTCACCCAATAATCCTCTTATCCAGTCACCCAGTAAGTCCTACAAAGCCAACTGACCAGTAACCACTAAGCCAGTCACTCAGTAAGCCACTAAGCCAGTAACCCAATAAGCCCTTCATAGCTGATTGACCATTAAACCAGTAAGACAGTCACTCAATAAGCCCTACAAAGCCAAGTGACTAATAAGCCACCAATCCAGTCACCCAATAAGCCACAATAAGTCGCCCAATTTGCCCTCCAAAAACCAAATGAGCAATAAAGCACTAAGCCAGTCTATCAATAAACCATTAAGCCAGTCACCATATAAGCCACTAAAACAATCTGCCAATAAGACCTGCAAAGCCACTTGACCAGTTAACCACTAAGCCAGCCACCCAATAAGCCTTACTAAACCAGTCACCCAATAAGCCACTAGCCTAGTCTCTCAATAAGGCCTACAAAACCAATTGGCCAATAAGCCACTAAGCCAGTCACGACAATAACACGTACTAAGCCAGTCACACAATAAGCCACTAAACCAGCCATCCAATAAGCTCAACTAAGCCAGCCTTCCAACATGACAGTTGGGGGCCGGGACGCTTCTTCTTGCGAGTTACTACGCTGTGAGGGAGAGCAGGAAGGCAGGGTTAGGTGAAGGTTTGGATGGGGAGGGGGAGGAAAGGCTGGGGAAGTCTGAAGGGGTGAAAAGGGGAGAGGTGATGGAAAAAGGACGAAGTGGCAGGAGAGGAGGAAGCTTTGCGAGAGGGAGAAGTGCTTGGGGAGGAGGAAGAGTTGGGAGAGGAGGAAGAAGGAAGAAGAGAAGAAGGAAAGCTGGGAGAGAAGGAAGCGCAGAGAGAGGAGGAAGAACAAGTGGAGAAACTGTCAGGGGAGGAAGAAGCACTAGAAGAGGAAGAGCTGGGAGAAGAAAAGGTGCTAGGAGAGGAAGGGGAGACGGGGGAGGAGGAAGTGTCGGGCGCGATGGGAGGGGGGATGTACACCCTCTCGGCTCCCGGCGTCAGGCTGAGGGACAAGTTGATGCTGTTGGGGAACTCCCGCAGCATGACCTCCACGGTGCAGATTGCCTTCAGGTCAGTGTGCTCCCCCATGTACCTCCTGAAGGAGGCTATCGTGAGCCAGGAGTCCTTCTCCCGGAGGCGAGTCACATAATCCAGAAAGGTGAGTGCATGGTAGGCACAGTTCCTGAACCCTGGCTGCTGGAAGGCCCCTCGCACCACCGTCACCTGCCGCTCGGTGATGTTGTTGTGGCGGCAGAAAGCTCCGAAGGCCTGGTGCGGCTGCGGATGGAGGGGGTCGTAGTACAGGTAGCGGCCGTCCAGGCAGCGGAATACTGACACCGCGTGGAAGCAAACCTTGCCCTTGATGGCACAGAGCAGCCCCCTCCCCCGCCCCAGGGCAGCGTGACCCGACACCTCCTCTTGGCCCCGCACCACCTCCACTTGCCGGCCGAAGGGGCGCGGCGTGTTATTCACGATGGAGATCACCTCAAACCCGCGCAGAGCGCGCACATCCTTCACCAAAGTCTGGATTTCGCCGTTCATGCTTGGTGTAGTGGCCATTAGTCAAGGAAAGACTTGCGTCAGCAAGCTGTCTCCGCTTACCTGTCAGTCCCTTGAGGCTCCCTCAACACCCAGCCATCACGTATAAAGTGCAATTAAAATGCAATTAAAATCTGCATCAAATTCGAAATTATCCAAACTGAATCTTTCCGGGATTGATTAGTTAACAGCCAATCACTGCCGCTCCTTGGTACAGCTTGGAGCTTAAAGTTTCTTTGTTAAAAGAAATTATACAGCAGTGGGTTGCAAGACGGTGGGCTGTCCGCCTTACTGCATGCCTTACTCATGCATGTGTTACATTCCTGTTGGTAGGAAGCTTGCTCTCCTGACAGGACATTTTATTCAGGTTCATACTGCCTCTGCAAAAGGTCTGTTATTTTTTAAGTAAGAAGAAAGATGGACAGGACGTGCATCGCTGACCCTCCCCTTCTCTCTCTCTCTCTCTCTCTCTCTCTCTCTCTCTCTCTCTCTCTCTCTCTCTCTCTCTCTCTCTCTCTCTCTCTCTCTCTCTCTCTCTCTCTCTCTCTCTCTCTCTCTCTCTCTCTCTGTCTTTCTCTCTCTCTCTCTCTCTCAGTGAATAAGTTAATTGCTCTAAGTTTCTGCGTAGATATAAACAGTTTCTGATCCTGGAATACCAGGATCTGTGAGAGAGAGAGAGAGAGAGAGACTATATGTGTGTGTGTGTGTGTGTGTGTGTGTGTGTGTAAGTCATCATTACTATTATTAATCACATTAATTCCACAGAACTACGAGAAGCATAAGAATTTAGTAAACAGGAACACGTCCCCGAGCAAATTGTCCCAAAAAGTAAGTATTCTTTTAAAATGGAATTACTCGGCTGATGCACTGGAGCGAATGAAATATGTTAATGGGGGTAATTAGGGATCTATTATTCCCGTGCTTGTGCTAATTGGATGATTGGAGGGAGACATTTTGTTTTTCCGAGTGGCTAGAGTTTTGTTATATTCGAGCACGACGTGGAGAACGAATGGTGTGGATGTGATTGCTCTCTCTCTCTCTCTCTCTCTCTCTCTCTCTCTCTCTCTCTCTCTCTCTCTCTCTCTCTCTCTCTCTCTCTCTCTCTCTCTCTCTCTCTCTCTCTCTCTCTCTCTCTCACACACACACACACACACACACACACACACACACACACACACACACACATACACGTGGAGCAAGAGCGAGAGAGAGAGAGAGAGAGAGAGAGAGAGAGAGAGAGAGAGAGAGAGATGAAAGAAAGAGAGAAGAAAAAAACTGAATCTCTCTCTCTCTCTCTCTCTCTCTCTCTCTCTCTCTCTCTCTCTCTCTCTCTCTCTCTCTCTCTCTCTCTCTCTCTCTCTCTCTCTCTCTCTCTCTCTCTCTCTCTCTCTCTCTCTCTCTCTATACGTACGTGTGTGTGTGAGAGAGAAATAAAGAGAGCTAGAGATTCAGTTCCTTTCTCTTCTTTCTTTCTTTCCTCCTCTATACAACTGTTTATCTTCCTTCCCTGTGACAGATACGAGGAGAAGAGGAATTAGATTTACCGTTTCGTTAATTTGCCTCCGAGTATTTTTGGCCATTTTCTCAACAGTGTAATTGGTTTTCTTTACCTTCCATTGTTCACATCTTCGGTAAATCCTCCTCTCATCTTTCCGTCCCTTTCTCTTCAATGAGTTGTAATGGTTGTAATGGAAGTAGTTTATATTCTCATTCCACACGATAATGCCTTTCCAAATTTCACAAGATATATGGCTGTCTGATCCCACCTCGTATCTCTCTCTCTCTCTCTCTCTCTCTCTCTCTCTCTCTCTCTCTCTCTCTCTCTCTCTCTCTCTCTCTCTCTCTCTCTCTCTCTCTCTCTCTCTCTCTCTCTCTCTCTCTCTCTCTCTCTCTCTCGCACACACACACACACACACACACACACACACACACACACACACACACACACACACACACACACACACACACACACACACACACACACACACACACACACACACACATTACCGACACACCACTGATACGCTTCTAATATATCCTGAAAATAATCTTACAAACTGCTACATTTGCTAACTTTCAAAATAGATCATGCGAGGAATCTACATCACCAAAGTTTGTGATATACTGCGAACTTAAACCGAGTATTGTAAACGGCTTTATTCTCTCATCGTGACTGTCTTCAAAGGCCACAGATACATTAATCGTGTTTTCATTGAGTGTTCTACGTATTGATGATTCATAATCCATGTTATACTATCGCCAGAATCAGGATAACACTGTTGAAACCTGCATTACTTCTCCCATAGATCATCAGTAAGGTTCTTATGAGTCTCTTCCCCAGAATTCTTGTTAAACTATGCCTCAGATGAAGAAAATGTCATTGAAAATCTCCACCAATTCCGGCATTGATCATTAATGAGGTTCTTATTCGTCTTCTTCCTATTGACGATGCAGAATTCACCACAATGAAGATAACCCCCTTTGTAAACCTCCAGTTGTTGGTCAAGAGATGATTAGAGAGGTTCATATGAGTGTCTTTCCTATTACAGATGCAGAAGTATTTTTAAACTATCAACGGAATCAAGAAAACACCCTTGAAAATTTCCATTACTTGCCCCAGAGATGATTAGTGACGCTCATATGAATGTCTTTCCTAATATGGATGAAAAATTATTGTTAAACTATCTATTAAACTATTAAACTATCGTTGAAATTAGGAAAATGCCCTTGGAATGCCACAGCCTGTTAATATTAGTCGAGGTAAGGCTGGCAAACAGTTCAGAATGCGGATCTTAAACACACCGCAACATCCCTTTGTCTAAATGAGGTCACGCACGCACACACACGCACGCGCACACACACACACACACACACACACACACACACACACACACACACACACACACACACACACACACACACACACAATTTCCATGCAGTCATCCCTCCCGGCGGACATTAAGAGGACTGCAAGGCTGTGTTGCCATAAAGGAAGGCAGTGTCAGGTGTCTGTTGTGATTAATTTACCGCATCCCGGCGCGGGTTGGCGGTGTGGCGCAGCGAGAAGGCTTGGCGAGAGACTTAATTGGGAAAGCTGTTTACAAGAGCTTGGGGTAAATAACTCTCTCTCTCTCTCTCTCTCTCTCTCTCTCTCTCTCTCTCTCTCTCTCTCTCTCTCTCTCTCTCTCTCTCTCTCTCTCTCTCTCTCTCTCTCTCTTGGTTATGTTCGATTTCACATCCTTCACTATCGTCTCTTTCTTACTGCCTCGAGGAATCTGCCGTTAATCTCCTCTGCATAAGGTCTAAGGTAAATACATAAGATCGATGGTGACTCTAGACCGTATCTTCCCGGGACAGAGGCAGCGCTGGTTGTGGCGGGTCGGGCAGAGAACCATAATCTATAACTTCCACTCCGCATCTCCACCACATTCATAAGGTTCTATTTAATGTGACACGTGTTTTTAAGGATGTTTTTTTCTATGGTTCTAGAGACAGATTAACAAGATTTGTACATATTAGCAGGAGAAAACACACTTGAAAACCCAGCTTATCATCTCTGTGGCCTTTGAAAATATTCGTGGTAAGAGAGAAAAGCGTTTTTGAATACGGATCAAGAGCGTGACGCAGTATGTAGTTCCAAGTCGATGCTGTCATGTAACCTAAGGGATATTTTTCAGGAATCAACGGTGGTTTATATACTGAGCTGACACGAAAGGGTGGGGACTGTAAGCCTTCTAAACCTGCTCCTTCTTTTCTTTTTTCCTATCTTTCCTCTTATTTTCCTTATTTTCCTTTCCCATTTTTTCCATAATTTTTTTTTTTTTGCATTTTCTCTTCCTCTGTTATTCCCTTCTTCCCATTTTCTTTTCCTCCGTTATCTTTTCCTCCCTATTTTCCCTTCCTCTGTTACTTTCATTTCTTTTCCTTCTTCCATCTTACCTTCCTTCGTCGTTTTCCTTATTTTCCTTCCTCCAACTTTCTTTCCCTCCGTTATTTTCCTTTTCCTTTTTCCCATCTTCCTTTCCTTCGTTTTCGTTTCCTCCTCCCTATTTTCTCTTCCATTATTTTCTTTCCTTTCCTTATTCCATAATTTCTTCCTTCGTTGTTTTCCTTATTTTCTTCCTCCATCTTCCCTATCTCCGTTATTTTCTTCTTTGCTTCTCACCATCTTGTCTTTCTCCATTATTGCCTTCTTTTCATTTTCATCTTCTCTTCCTCCGTTTTCTTTCTTTTATTTTTTTCTACGCATTCTTCTTTTTTTCGTTATTTTCCTTATTTTCCTTCTTCTGTCTTCCCTTCCTCCGTTATTTTTCGTGTTTTCCTTTTCAGTTCTTCTCTCTCTCCGTTATTTTCCGTTCTTTACATCCACATCTTTTCCTCCTCCGATATTTATCTTTTTATCTTTTATTTTTTCTTGCCTTTTTTTTTTGGTCGTTCAGGTTTTCTCGGAAGTTATTCCCTCCCTCCCTTCGTTATTCTCTTTGTCTCTTCCCTTATATTTTTCTTTCTCTCCTTTACTCAATCTATGCATCGTTGAGTTTTCCTCCATATAATTTCTCTCCTTCCCTTCCGTTTCTATTTTTTTTAATCTATTTCTGAATCTTAGTTTTCTGTTCTTCCTCCCTTCCTCTCTCCCTAACTCCTCTTATTTATTACCAAACCTTCCCTTTCTTTTCTCTCTCTTTCCCTCCTTTCTTCCTTCCTTCTCCTCATTTACCAATAGTTTTCTTCCTGTTTAAGAGACGAAGTAATGAATAATGGTAGGAAGTCAGTGTCACGTTTCAAAGTGTCCCTTTCTATCTACTTTTTTTTATTTGTGTTTGTGATGAAATTTAACTCTGAGTAGCATTTTTGATTATTCAGATCCCGAAATCATAAACGAGGAAGGTTGAATACTTTTCTCCCTTATGGGCGTTTATGATCACTTTTTTTCCTTTAATTCCTTGTGTTCTGAAATGCACCATATCACATATAAAAATAACAGATGAATAAAAAAAATAACCAATGTTTTCGTCTCGTAAACTCCTGATTCGGTTAAAGATTACTAAAGATTCCAAGTTTAAAAAATTTACATCTGGTTTAACTCTACGGTTCTTGTTAGCCATGTTTCACTTATGATAGAAATACTCTTTTCTATTTTACTCCCTCTTCTTGACTTTTCCTTTCCCTGCTGCTCCACATACAGCAAGCAAAGACATTAGTGGCTCTCCCCGCCCTATGCAAACATAAAGATAAACTCTATGGAACGTTTTACCCACATTTCAGTAACAACGTAGATCCTGATTCCTGTTTTATTCTCTTTTCCTGACTTTTCCTTTCCCAGCCGCCCTACATACAACAGGCATAGGTATTGGTGCATCTCCCCACCTCATAAATACATACAGCTAAATTCTACGGACATTTATACCCACATTTCAGTTATAGCATAGATACTGATTCATGTTTTATTTTCTTTTCTTGACTTTTCATTTTCCTCCCGCTCCACATATAGCAGGCAAAGGTATCAGTGCATCATCCCCCTGCCAGTCCTCCCTCACATCCCCCCCTCACCCTCTCCCCGCCTCACAGTCTCCCTGCCTCCCATCCTCCCTTCCTCTCCTCCTCTTAGCTTGCCATTTCTGTCCTAATTCCGCTTCACTCATTTCGCATCTCTCTCTCTCTCTCTCTCTCTCTCTCTCTCTCTCTCTCTCTCTCTCTCTCTCTCTCTCTCTCTCTCTCTCTCTCTCTCTCTCTGTCTCTCTCCTATAATCTCTTCTCTCCTCTTTGTATCTTCCAGTCTTCCCTCTTGCCCTTTTGTTTCTATTCCTTGGTTCCTCAATTGCTCAGGGCTCAGGGTCGCGTCCCTTGCTAGTCTCTTGAGCTGATTAAGTGGTGCCAGAGGCTGTAAGAGTGTCTGATAGCTTACGGTTACTCGTGTCACCTCAAGCTTACACTCTCCGTCTCTTTCCTGTTTGTAGTAAGGATGCTCGTGTGTGTGTGTGTGTGTGTGTGTGTGTGTGTGTGTGTGTGTGTGTGTGTGTGTGTGTGCTTATCTGTATTGACTAAGGGTTTATTTCTTTTATCTATTTTTTATTCTTTATTGTTTGTCTATCAATTTATCTATTTATTTATTTGTTTATTGCATTTCGTTGCGTAATTTTTGTTCTTTATCCTTATATTCTTCATATTTGATTTTTTTTTTATTAATTAAGCTCTTTGCTTTAATATTATAAATATGTGTTCATTTTTGGCTAGTTTTTTTATTTTTTTTTTTTTATGTTTTCCGTAAGGTAGTATATTTATTTATATATTCATGATTAAAAGTTTTACCTTATTTCTGTTTTCTTTTTTTCATTCATCAGGATTATTTCTGGTCACTTTCGTTTTGATGATGATGTTTTGTGTAGAGACTGGATTCATTTATTTCTTCGTTTTCTGTTTCTTTCCTCGTTAAAACTTACTTTTTTATTATGGATTTATTTTTTGTGTGTGGATTTTGTTTAGTGTCTGCGGTGATGTTACATGTCTGGATTAACTTTGGCTTGCCTCGTTTTAACGTTGATGTGTAGGGACTGGATTCTTTTGCTTCGTCTTTGTCGTCTTTATACTTAAATTTTCGCTTCTCTAATGCAAGTTGAAAGTTATATCAATTAAGGAAGAATGCCTGAAGTAATAGCACCTAATCTTCTCTTAAGCTGCACATTACGTGATCTTTTCTCACTTTCCCTCACGCCTGACGCACGCAATTCAGATAAGGTGAAATTACATACCTTTGCTCACCTGTCGGCTTTGTTCTCTTCCATTCACACATATTGCATTCCAGAGATGGAGCTTTCAAGACACTAATCTTTCAATTTTGTGATGACTCTTTTGACCTTTCATTTTGGGAGTGGCATCTCAGTGGGTCTTTTTCACTCTTTTTGTTGCTCTTAGCCAGCGCCTCTCTTATATATATAAAAGAAAAAATCAAGAATCCACCGTTTTCTTCCTATCTTACATACTCGTACTTCGATCCTCCTAACCTGCATACCTCTCTAACGTACATTGTTTGATCTTCGTCGGCAAAAAGTACAAACCAGGTTATCGACTCCATTGCGTCTAGTACAGTGGTGAACAAAAGTGCATTATCAGATTTGTCTCCCTTGATTAACTTTAGTTCAATGGGTAGGAAGTGAAGAGGAAGCGTACCCTTGTTCCTCCTGCTGGTGATTAGGAGTATTACTGCCTATAATGGCTAACCCTTTGACTCCTAATAACATTGTAACATGAGGCACTATATTAAAAGGCATCGTAATTAGAGGCACTGTATCTGAAGGCACTATATCAAAAGTCTCTATTTAAAGGTTCTATATTTAAGGGCAATATAAAAAGAGACACTAAAGCCTTTTGTAACTAGAGGCATTGTATCTAAAGGCAATATATCAAAAGGCGCTATTTAGAGACACTATAAAGGCACTGTAAAGACACTAAAATATTACAGATACTCGATCAGTAATCTTGCCTATCTATATTGTGTCTCTCAGAATTATACCCAATTTGTACAAGTACCAGCCCATTTTATCATGTTAGAGTGGAGACCATAGCAGCCAGCGAATTGACAAGAGCACGAGAAAGCCGCCTGGATCACACACCACTCGATTCCCTCCTGAATACTGTATGTGTGATGTGGGGAGTTAAGTGATGTGACTGGAGTGGTATTCCGCCGCTGTTGGAGGCCATTGAGGGAGGGAATGTCTGATGATGCCTCGTGTGTGTGTGTGTGTGTGTGTGTGTGTGTGTGTGTGTGTGTGTGTGTGTGTGTGTGTGTGTGTGTGTGTGTGTGTGTGTGTGTGTGTGTGTGTGCAAGTAAATAAGCAAGTACATAAATCTTTATTGTTATTATTATACAGATATCTACAAAGTTTTAATAGTTAAGTGAAAATATAGCAACCACCTGCTGTGCCAAACCATCCTGACAGAGAGGCGCTTATTTGATATTGCTTCAACACTATGGAGTACATTACGCTATTAAAATTGTATGAATAATAACAAAACAACACTTTTTATATATATATTCCATATGTGTGTGTGTGTTTGTGTGTGTGTGCGTGTGTGTGTGTGTGTGTGTATTTGAATATCAGAAGTGAGTGTACGTGTAAGGGGGGAGGAAGACCATCACGCTCGTGTCTGTGTGTAAAGGCTGCAGAGAGAGAGAGAGAGAGAGAGAGAGAGAGAGAGAGAGAGAGAGAGAGAGAGAGAGAGAAATCTATAGGCACGTCTGGGTAAGATATGAAGTGTTGTAATACAGAAAAGTTTTATTAATATCAGAGAGTCAACGAGAGGTAATAATCTTTTGTGTGCACCCTAATCTTACACGCCATATTTTTTTTCTATACAAAGAATACGTAACTTTCTTCTACGGGAAATGTATACAAAGAACCCGCACTTAGTTGCTTAATTATGTACGCATCCATGGGGAAAACATTCGGTTCAGTATTTACATTAGAGAAAGAAAAACGTGGTATGGTTGTATAGTTTCCTAGCCTACACTGTATTTCGTATCGTGGTGAGAGATTAGTAGTCATAAATGTATCCTTTCTTTTTATATGTAAGGTGTCTGATGAATACTTTAGTTTTATTCTTGCTTCTCTCTCTTTTTCAATTTTCCTCTTGTCACGAATCGATCTTTTTCTTTGTTCCTGTAGGTCATGTGTAGCGAACTCACACCTACACACCCTTACTTGTGCTTTGTTACAGGTGTGTGCAGGTGTGCATGGCGTGAGGTGCGGAGGTGTGGGAGCACGGCCCCTTTCATTACACGTGACGGGACCTAACACACACACACACACACACACACACACACACACACACACTGTATCGCAAATATGTCAACCGGAACGAAAGAAAGTGAAAAATTATTCCTCCCTCTAAGAATGCTCATTGTGGCCTTTCCATTAACTGTGTCACGATTTATTTCTTCTTCCGAGTCATTAGAAAAAAAAAGTTTGTAAAGATTCAATCCGAGAAATTTGCGCGAGACTAAAGTGCAGTGGTAGATGGTAGATGAATTTTAACTCAAAAACTCACTGAACTTTCATGACCTTTGTGTGTAAAAAAAAGTCCCCTAGTTATTCACACGGCCCTGAATTTTGCCAGTGATCCCTTTCGGCTGACCCTTACCTTATATTTGGCCCTTCCTTCACACTTTGCTCTTATGTTGTATTTTCTCACTTTTACCTTACACCGTGTGCGCTTTGTATTTGTTATGATCTTTTTATAAGTGATACATGTAGTTTTATTTAAAGCGCCACGTCAAATTTCCTGTATTTTGAGGATGGTTTAGATGACCAGCTTTATGATATTGTGTTAGTTTATTCGTTCACTGTGTATTGATAGTATTACAGTAACGAAATGTGATAATAATCCAATAATAATGTACATAATGTAATAATAATTCCATTTCTACCATATTTATTCTAATTTTGCTTTCCTCTCCATTTGCCTCTCTTTTCTACCTCTTTTCCGTACTTCCCCCTCTTTATTTCTCCGTCTATCTACCTTCTTCCCTTCTCCCTTATTCCTATTGTTTTTCTCTCTTTTTATCTCCTCCTTTCTCCTTTTCACCATCCCCATTTAACCATTTCATTCAATTTCAAGTTCCTTATATACTACAGAGTCTCCTGGCCCTTTTTCTTCCCCTCCTCCTTCCCTATATACTCTCCTCCTCTCCTCACCCCCAGCTCTCCCTCCTCCCCTCCCATATATATAAAAGGCAAATAACTTTCCCTATCCTATCTGTGTCAAGTCCATCTCTGTGACAAAGTACCAGTCGTTCTACCCCAAATATCTACCAGTTTATCCCATAGCTGTAGACTGCAACGTGGAGACTCCATTTGCCCCATACAGGGAGGGGAAAAACAGAGAAATCGAAGCCGTAAATTAAAGTAGTGTAGAAATATTTGGGGACACGGAAAGACCATTAAGTGGTTGAACTGTTAGACCTGAGTTGGATGTTTTTTTTTTTTCCATGTTTTTTCTTTTCTTTTTTTTTCTTTGGGTTTTATGTCAATTGGAGTTTCTTATGGTCTTATGATTCAATTAGTGTCTTTTTTTTTTGTTTCCTTCCTTCATGTGCATTTTTTGTTGTTCTTTTTTCTGTTCTCTGTATTCTTTTTTTTTCGTTTTGTTCTTTTTTTTTAGTATTTTTGTAATTCTTATTTTTTTGTGGTGTAGTTCTGCGGTCTTTTGTTATTTGTGTTGTGTTCTTTTTTTTATTTTTATTCTCATGAATATACTTCCTCCTTTCACCTCATGTTCTTCTTCCCCTTTCTCCTTTTACTTATCATCCTCGTCCTCCACTTCCTCCTCCTTGCCTTTCTCGTTGTCATCGTCAGTGTTAATGTTTTCCTCCTCCTCCTCCTCCTCCTCCTCCTCCTCCTCCTCCTCCTCCTCCTCCTCTTCCTAATCCTTCTCCTTCTTCATTTCTTCCCCTCCTTGTGTACAATCCGTGTGTGCAAAGACGGAATAACTTCCAAATTGCAAATGTGTGTGTGTGTGTGTGTGTGTGTGTGGTGTGTGTGTGTGTGTGTGTGGTGTGTGTGTGTGTGTGTGTGTGGGCGCGCACGTGCAATCCGTCCGCGCAGTTTTACTTTAATTTAGTTGTTTATTAGACCATGTTTCCGCCTTTTCCTTTAATCTCTCTCTCTCTCTCTCTCTCTCTCTCTCTCTCTCTCTCTCTCTCTCTCTCTCTCTCTCTCTCTCTCTCTCTCTCTCTCTCTCTCTCTCTCTCTCAAACCTACTCCAGTAAATCTCAGTTCCAATACCTTCATTTCATGGTTCTTGCCTTTTGCATCTCGACAGTCTCTCTCCCTCTCTCTCACTCTCTCCTTCCCTCTCCCACACACTCTCGCTCTCTCTCTCTCTCTCTCTCTCTCTCTCTCTCTCTCTCTCTCTCTCTCTCTTCTCTCTCTCTCTCTCTCTCCTCTCTCTCTCTCTCTCTCTCTCTCTCTCTCCTTGTTCCGACGGCGGCGGTTCAAGACAGGTAATATCGAGCCAATTGACCTCTTCCTTCGTAATAATGTGCCTGGAATCATTCAGGTACACCTGGTATGGCTGGTATTATGTCTCATTAGCCACAGATAATTATGACGTCTGGAATTTATAAAAGGCATCATTTCTTGCCGACATTTTTTTTTTTTTTTCGTTTCCTTTTTTTTCGTGTTCTTTATTGTCCATCCTGCTAGTTATTTTTTTTTTTCGTTTTCCCTCTTTTTATCTTTTATTTTACCAATTCTTTTTTCTTCTCTTTCCCTTCGTTTTCTTGATATTTCTTTTTTTTCTTAATTTTCATTCTGCCAAGATTTTTTTTTTACCGTTTTCCTTTTTTTTTCTTATTTTCATCCTGCCATTTTTTTTATTCCTTTGTTTTTTTTTTCTCTCTCTTGTTTTGTTTCCTTCATTTTCTATCCACCAGCCTTTTTTCTTTTTTCTTTGTTTTCTTGTTTTTCTTCGTTTTCTTAATTTTTCATCCTGCCAGGTATTTATTTTATATTCCTTCGTTTTCTTTTTCTTTCTTTTTTTCTGTATTTTCCATTCGGTGATGTTTTTTTTTTTCTTTTTTGTTTTCTTAATTTTCATCTTACCAGTTTTTTTCTCTTTTCTTTCCTTTTCTTGTTGTTACTTCGTTTTCTTTACTTTCCTTCGTTTTATTCATTTATTCTTCGTTTTCTTTCCTCTTTTCCGCTTGTATTTTTTTTTATCTTATGTGAGTTTGTTTGAGTTACGTTGTTAGATGTTTTTTTTTTTCTTTTTTCTTATCTTCCCTTTTAATTTTAGATACAAATCTTTGACTCCAAGTGATGTTGTATTGAATTTACGCTCATTTTTTTAGTTATCCATCAATTTCTAGAAAACTTTATCGTCAGTATATTGTTTTTCTTTCTCAATAGTCTTGGAAATTGTCTATTGATTTATATAAGGCATTGAGTTATCTTCTCTACTGTTTATTTTTTTGTAAGTTTTAGTTTAAAGTAGTAATCTCTTGTTTCACGTGAGATTGTCAGTAAGGTTGTCATTTCTCTCTCTCTCTCTCTCTCTCTCTCTCTCTCTCTCTCTCTCTCTCTCTCTCTCTCTCTCTCTCTCTCTCTCTCTCTCTCTCTCTCTCTCTCGTCTTTTCTTTTCTTTATTTATTTTATTTATTTACGTATTTAATTTTTTGCTGTGTGAATTTCTCAGCAGTCTTGACATTTATGTATTCCTGTGCACTGCAATTTTTATTTATTTTTTTTGTTAGTTATCTATGAACTTAAAAGATTGTATGGAGTGTATTATTTGCATTTTTCTTAAGATTTTATGGAATGAATTATATATATTTTTTTTTACTCAGTTGTCAGTTGTTATTTTTTTACTTTTTTTTCAATTTACGAAAGTTTTTTTTTTCAGGGTTGTCAGGTTCTCTTCAAAAAGTTGTCAGGTCCTTCCTCTCTTTGGTTACCTGGTCAATGGTACAGGTGATGGAGCAATTACAGGTACCTGGTAACTCTTGGAATCACGAGTATTACCTGGAGCTCTTGGGATCTACCTGGGAACACCTGTATATTCAATTAGTGAGAACCAATTATCTCTCCCCTAATTCCTCGAGTCCTCCGCTACTGGTGGTGGTGGTGGTGGTGATGCTGGTGGCGGTGATGCTGGTGGTGGTGGTGGTGCTGGTGGTGGTGGCGGTTCGTCGCTTCATTTTCCGTGTTTCGTTCTATTGGTTCACTGCTTCATGTATAATCGGACTCATTGCTTCACCGTGTGTCTTCTTTTGTTGCTTTTAGTTTAATTTCCTTAACATTTTTTTTTCTTTTCATATCAAAGCGTTGATTTTTTTTATTCTTTTTCATTCTTCATTCCTGATCTTTTTTTATATCTTTTTCTTATTTTTCAGAATATTTACTTCCTTATTTCATTACTTGAAGTTCTTTTTTTTAGTATTTTTCTACATTTTTTGCAATTTCTGCTTGATTACTTATTTTTATTTATTTTTTTATTTCTTATTTTCTTTGTCTCGTTTCATCATGTTGTCTTCTCATAGTGTTATTTTTATTTGGACTTTTTCTTATTTTTAAATACATTTTTATTTTGGCGTTTTGCAGTTTTTGTCTTCCTTTGATTCTTCTCATCTTCCTTGTCTCATTCCTTATATTTCCTTATATTGCGTTATTGTAATACTATTTTAATTTCATTACTATTTTCATTTATACATACCTCTTTATTTTATTATTTTATAGTTCTTGGTTTCCTTTGGCTTAATTTTTTTCGTCATACTCTTTATCACTTTTTTCTTATGTCTACATGGCTACCTTTTCATTTCATTATTTTAAAGTTTTTGATTTCATTATACTTAATTTCTTACATTCATTCCCGTTGTCTCATTTCCTTACATTTCCATATCACTGTATTTCCATGCGCGGGTAACACTTCCTCACCTCGAGCCGTGTTATTGCATTAGCAGCAATCCTTCCTCACTGCCTCAAGCCTCTCCTCGGTTTATTGTTCTCGTATCTCACATTTTCCCCCTGACGTCTTGGTGACAGGTACGGGTCTCCATTTGTTCCCACTGAAGGTCGTAATGTTACCTGAGACACTTGCTTTCGTCTGCTATCTGAAGGTGTGATGAAACTTTCCGACGTTTATTGTGTTCAGGGACTGGAGAGACTGGGGCAGTGGTGGGTGGGGGGGAGGCTTCCACTGTGCTGTTCTATTGGGTAACATTGAACAGTGGGTGGGTGGGGAGGAGACTTCCACTGTGGTGTTCTATTGGATACACTGGATATTTCATTGGTGACCTTTGTGTAAAACTGATATTGAAGAAAGAGGTACAAAAGACAGTCGTGAAATCCACTTTTTTAATTTTCTTTTTATTTATTTTTTGTTGGAGAGAGAGAGAGAGAGAGAGAGAGAGAGAAGAGAGAGAGAGAGAGAGAGAGAGAGAGAGAGAGAGAGAGAGAGAGTGTGTGTGTGTGTAAGTATAAAGCAATACATGTATGCATAATAGGAATATTGGCTTAATATGTTTATACACTATATTCGTTTTCCTTTTTTTTCAGTGAACGTAAAAGTGCGTGATTTTATTTGTGTGTGTGTGTGTGTGTGTGTGTGTGTGTGTGTGTGTGTGTTTGTGCGTGTGTATGAGAAATATTTTATAACAAGGAAAAACTGTAACTTTGAAATCTGATTTTTTTTGGGAAAGAGCATACACACACACACACACACACACACACACACACACACACACACACACAAATAGTAAATACAACCACAAACTAAAACAGCTATTTCTCAATTAATCAATGAATAACCATAATGTACACACACTACGTATACACACACACACACACACACACACACACACACACACACACACACACACACACACACACACACTAAGTCTCGCCCACGGCTTACTAGGCCTAACCCAACACAACGCCTCCCACACCTTAATACAAACACCACCGCGCGTGTCATTCAGGCGCCACACAGTTTCTGATAACAAGGCGTCAACCTGCACTTAGTAATAGGTGATACAGGAGAAGGGCCTGATGAGAGAGAGAGAGAGAGAGAGAGAGAGAGAGAGAGAGAGAGAGAGAGAGAGAGAGAGAGAGAGAGAGAGAGAGAGAGAGAGGGACCGATACACATACACATAAATCGACGCACACACACACACACACACACACACACACACACACACAACACAGACCGATGGGGGAAAGGACGAACATACAGTCACTTAAATTTACATAAGTAGACGTGAACAGACAAACAGACTGACACGCGGACATAAAAACAGACAGACAAATAGATAGAGAAACAGACAATCAAATAGACAGACAGGCCGACTTATTGTCAGAGAGAGAGAGAGAGAGAGAGAAAGAGAGAGAGAGAGACCTAAAAAGTAATGGTGTAGAAGGGAAGGGAGCAGGAGAAAGGGAGAGAGGAGCTCCTAATGCCATCATCAGCATTCGCGTTTGTTGATCTTGTTGGGATGGACGAGGGAGGGAGCGGCGGTCTCTGGTGAGGTTGGAAGGACCCCTCAGCCTAGCAAACAAAGTAGAAGACTAGGACTACTCCAGACTCCCCATTAAACATCCTATTCCTGGAACGACGTGGGTTGGACGCCTGGTGTATTTGTTAGGTTAGGTTAGGTTCTGATAGTTTAGATTCTGTTAGGTTAGGTTAGGTTGTAATAGGTTAAGTGGTGATGAGGTGTGTTAGTTTAGGTCTTGTTAGGTTAGGTTAGGATGTGTTAGTTTAGGTTGTGCTAGGTTAGGTTGTGTTACGTTAAGTTGTGTTAAGTTAGGTTAGGTTAAGTGGTGATGAGGTGAGTTGAGGTGAGGTTAGGTTAGATAAGGTATGGTTAGGTTAGGAAAGATAAAGTGTAGTTTAGGTGATGTGAGGTTAGGTTTGGTTAGGTTAAATTAGGTTATACTGGAAGAGATGTGAGGCTAGGTTAAGTGAGTTGAGGTGAGGTAAGGTGGAGCGAAGCTAGGTCAGGTGAGATGAGGTAAGGTGAGGTGAGATGTGTGAGGTGAGGTTAGATCAGGTGAGGTAATTTGAAGTGAGATGTGTGGTTAGGTGAAGTTACTCATATGTTAGATGACGTGTGGTGAGGCTAGATTACATTAAGATAGGTCTTGTAATTTTTTCCCCAGTCCAGCTGCTGTATCCTCTCGCTCGCTTGTAATTGAATAACTTAGCATAACACAAGTGCAGCGTATAATGAAAATGAAAATCCAGATGAGTTTTCCTTTTTTCCCTCGTGTTCCGTGATGCTTTTTGCGGCGGAAAGAGATGAAGAGAGAGAGAGAGAGAGAGAGAGAGAGAGAGAGAGCAGCCTGGATATCACATTATGATTAAATGCTTTACTTTTTTTTTCCGCACACGCCCAAAAAATTTCACGTAGCGACAGGTAAATTGTTGCAGGCATGACACTTGGACAGAAATATGCGCTGCTCTTGTTTGTGTTGCTTGTTCCCTCTCCGTGTTTGGGTTTTCATTTTCCTTTCTGTATATTTCAGGTGAGTGGTCAAGGTGATCCCCCCGTGCGTCTCTCCATCACACTAACAACATACAGGTAAAGCCGATTTATCTGTCCACCTTTCTCTCAACCTTATCTCAGTTTGTTTACTTTGTCCATACCTCTCCCACATCTCTATTTTTTTTTATCTGTTCACCTTTATTTTCTTCTTTATCTCTGTTTACTTCGTCCGTTCCTTTTCCACCTTTCATATCTTCCTTACCAGAGTTTGTTGTTCATGCATTCCTACCTTCCACATTCAGTATCCTTTTTTTTTTTTTATTCTATTTGTCCATCATTCATTTCTTCTTTACCTCACTTTGTTTATTTCATCCGTTCCTCTCCCACCTTTCATTTCTTTCTTACGTCACTTTGTTTACTTCGATTCCTCTCTCACATCCTAGTCTTTTTTTCTTTTTTGTTCCTCCCTCCCCTTTTCGAAGTTCTGAAACTGATAACTAAACCTGTTCACATTTACGTTCATTTTACCTGTCTACCATTCTCATTAATCTCAATTCCTTCCTTCACATTTTCCTCTTTCATATCCTCTTCTTTCCTCTATTTCTCCTTTCACTCATTTGCCTTCACCACTTCCTCTTTTATATCTCCCTCTTCTTATACTCTAGCTCCTTCTTTGTATCCTTATCCTTATCCTTCCTTTCCATGCCCTTCAGCCCTTTTTTTTCCCCATCCCCCTCTTCTTACCTCAGTTCCTTCTTCCCCTTCTCCTTTCATTTCATCCTCCCCTCACTGTTATTCTTTGCCTCTTTATCCTTTGGTCCCTTCTCGTTCACATCTTCCTCCTTCCTTCCTTCTCTTCCATCCCTGCCTTCACATCCGCATCTTGTCAATCATATTCCTCGTTCCCTTCCTTCTCTCTCTCTCTCTCTCTCTCTCTCTCTCTCTCTCTCTCTCTCTCTCTCTCTCTCTCTCTCTCTCTCTCTCTCTCTCTCTCTCTCTCTCTCTCTCTCTCATTCTCCTTGTTTTCATTTTTCCATTCCTTTCTGCTTCAGACCTCCATTTATCATATCTTCCTCCTCTTTCTTCTATTCTTCCTTCCCCTCCTTCTTTTTAAGCCCTTCCTTTCTCGTATATTTCTCTTTCTCTTCTATTCTCATTTCCTCTCTTTCGTTTTAGTATTTCATGGTATAGATACATTTTTTTTTTTCATTTTCATTCTTTTGACATGTCACTGATAAACTTCGGTTCCATAAAATTTGTTTTCGTTTGTAAGGGAAGGGAATTTTAATCTGTAACATTAATTTTCCTTATCTGGACACGAATATGAAAAGAAATTGTGAAATACAAATTGAGTTTCTGTTTTCCATCCTCTTGTTCTCTCCCGTCTTCTGTTTCCTTTACTCCATGCCCTCTTTCTCCTTCCCTTTACTTTCTTCATCTTCCTTGTCGTTCTCATCATTTCCTTTCCCGCGTTTTTTTTCTTATTCCAAAACCAGAACAAAGAAAAAAAACGGAAAAAATAAAATAAAAATATGACGATCCTCTAAATTATTTTCATTAAACCGGGAGGGAAAAACCGGGAGGGAAAAACAGCAACACAAAACCACACCAGGAACACTGTTATATTTAAGCACATTTTTGCGTGCACGTGGAATTTTTTTTTCCCTCTCTTTTCATAATTTCATCAGTTTCTACTCCTCCATCATCCTCGCGGCCCGGACGAAAATAGGATAGGGAAAGAGGAGAGAAAAGTGAAGAAGATGAAGGAGATGAATGAGGAAATTTGATGCTACGTATACAGGGACATTTATTCATTTTTTCTTTTTTTTTTTTTCGTCTTTAGGGTAAATAGTGTAAACAAGGAAGAAAATAGGATATGTTAAAGATATGCTTTCGTTTTCCTTGTCTTCCGTCATTGTGTTATTATTTTTTTTTTTACCAGTTTTACTTTTTTTTAATATTGAGGGATAAAAACTTCAGGTAAAGAAAGATAATGGAAAAAAAAAAGGAAGATGTAGTTTGTAAGAGATTTGCCTTGATTTTCTTTTGTCTTTCGTTATTCTTTTTTTTTTTTCATCTGGGTTAAAACAGGCAAGTAAACCAGGAAATATAGAAAAAATAAGATGATGTACTATATTAGAGATTTGCTTGGTTTTGTCTTTCGTTATTGTATTAATATTGAAATGCTTACTTTTTTCTCTGTATTTTCTTTTTTTTCTTTGTTTTCTTTAATCTTTAGCGTTAAACATCTTTAGGATAAGGAAAGAAAATAGTGAAGGGAAAAAGAAAAATTATATATCATGTTAGAGATATCTTTTAACTTTTCCTTGTCTTTCGTCATTGTATTATTATTGTATTTTTATCTTTGTTTTATTTCGTCTTTACGTAAAAACTGCAGATAAGAAAATAAAATAGAAAATGAAGATATGTTTGATGAGCCTCAGTTTTCTCTTTCGTTATTGTATTTTTTTTTCGCTTTTTTTTCATCTTTATGGTAAAATCTTCAAGGTAAGGGAAGAAAAAGTAGAAGGAAAAAAATATGTTAGAGATACGCTTTAGTTTCCTCTGTCTTTCATTATTGTATTGTTACTGTCATTCTTTACTTTCATATTTGTTTACTTTCATCCTTAGAGTAAAACTACTGGCTTACCTTACAATACCACTGTGCCATATCCTACAGGACCTCCAACTTCCCGTCCTCGAGCTTTAATGAACTGCCCGCGTGTCATTTATCTTGGCACCAGCTTCACTTCTCTCTGCTTTTCCCATTAGGGGTCGACACAGCGGATCATCCTTCTCCAAAAGTCTAAGTCTTCTGCACCTTCCTATGTCAGACCCACTACTTGCATGTCTTCTTTCACTGCATCCATAAATCTCTTTAGTCTTCCTCTCTTCCTAACGGTCCTTGTCTTATTGTATGCTAAACCCTTATATCTTAACCCTACCATTGCTCTTAACCATTAAACAGTCTTTTCTCCCTATACATCAATCTCCTCTTTGGTGTTCCTCTCTTCCTCCTGCCGGCTGGGTCCACTTCCAGCATCCTCCTTCTCACATATGCTTCATCCCTTCTTCTGACATGCCTCAACCATCTCAGTCTTGCCTTTCTTGTCTTGTCTCCAAAGTTAGTACGTGTGTTGTCCCTCTGATGTGTTCGTTCTTTTCTCTCGTCTCGTCACTCTAAGAGCACACCGCAGCATCTTCAATACCACAGCTTCCATCTCCGCTTCTTGGTGCCAGCTTCACTAATCCATCAATGTATGTTACTCTTGGTCTTTCTCTCCCTCTGCTAATAGGGAGATTATTTTTGGGATAAGCTTAAGTTTTGTTTATCGCCATTGCATTGTCTCATTGCTGGCAGAAATTATGGTAAGGAAAGACAATACAAAAATGGATAAGATTAATGAGGTGATGTTCTCTGTTACGGATATGCTTGAAATTTTCTTAAGTTTCACGTTATTTTTGTCTGTTTTATTTGCTTGCTTCATTTGGGGCAAAAATGAATAATGGTGAAGAAAGGCTCTCGGAAAAATGGATGTGATTAATGAAGAAACAAGGAAGAAAGTTATGTGGGTATTTTTTTGCATTATTCATTGTTTTATTTATTATTGTTTTTTTTATGATCTATTTATTTATTTATTTTATTTATTTATTTATTTTTTTTTAGATAAATTGCCTTTCAGTAAATATTTAGGAGAGAAAAAGAAAAATATCACGGAGGCAATAGGAAAACAAAGGAGGTGAATGGTACAATATATGAGAAATAACATACGCGGGAACATTTTTTTTAATTCACTTGCTTCAGGAGAGAAAAAGAAAAAAAGATCAAGGAGAATAAATGGAGAAATATATGATGGGAAACAAATAGACGTTTTATTTATCATTTTCATCATTTTATTTATTTTTATTAACACCTTAGGGAAAAAAATAGATAAAAGAAGAAAACGAAGGAGACTTTCTCTTTTTCGGATTTATATTCTCTAGAGAGCGAATTAAAAAAAAAAAAAAAAACACTGCATTATGACAACTTTATTATGACCACCGTAAATAGAAAAAAGAAAAGCAAACCCAAAATAACAACAAACCAAAGGAAGAGAAGAATAATGATTGAGAAAATACATAATAATCAGTACATGGATACAATCAATTCTTTTTCTTTCTTTTTTTTTCATTTCGTGGTTTCATCATCGGAGCGGACAGCAATATATGGCGTTGTCTCGGCGGTTAACCCAAGCTTTACCAGATCAGCTTGATAAAGGTTTATCGTCAAATGGGACAGGAATTGTTTACCCAGTGTTCACAGGGAGATTGGGGGGGGTGGGGGAGGGAGAGTTATAGGTGGGAGTTGTTCTTTGTTCATTTTCTTTTCATTTTCTATTTTATTGACTGCAAACACTTGTCGGTAATAATAACTATCTGCATTTATATGTAAGAAGATAAGAACATTAGAAATAAGGGAAGCTGCAAGAAGCGACCAGGCTTACACGTGGCAGTCCCTGTATGAAATATACCTGCCTATTTCCACCTATCCTCCTCATCCATAAACCTGTCTAATCTTCTCTTAAAGCTTCCTAATGTCTTAACACTAACAACATGATTACTGAGTCGGTTCCGCTCATCTACCTCTCTATTAGAGAACCAATTTCTCCCTATCTCTTTCTTAAACCTAAATTTTTAAAGTTGAACGTTATTACGTGTTCTATCCTGGTTGCTTCTCCTAAGAATTTTGCTTACATCCCCCTTGTTGTAACCCTTATACCACTTAAAGACTTCTATCAGGTTCCCTCTTAACCTACGTCTCTCTAGAGAATGTAAATTTAACAGCTTCATTCTCGCCTCGTAAGGAATACTCCTCATCCCCTGTATCCTTTTAGTCATTCTCCTCTGTACTGATCCTAATAGACCTATATCTTTCCTGTAATGTGGGGACCAGAACTGCACAGCGTAGTCTAGATGAGGTCTGACCAGCGCCAAATATAACTTTAACCTGACACTCATCCATTTAGGATCATTTTTCTGTGATCTTATTGCTCTATACGGGATGTTTGTTAACGATGTAATCATGAATCTTTTTAGTGATTTCACACTGATTTTTTTTTCAGCGTTTTATTTTATTTCATTCATTTATTTATTTATTTATTTATTTATTTATTTTTGTCATTGATTTATGGATTTCATTCACATTCTTGTTCCTCAATGAAGAGACAATATTTATGATTCTTCATCAATTGATATATATATATATATATATATATATATATATATATATATATATATATATATATATATATATATATATATATATATATATATATATATATATATATATCTTTATTAACCTTTTTTGTAATTATTTTCTGGTTTTCTTCCACAATCTTGTTCCTCGGTGGAGAGTCAATGGTTATGCTTCTCCATTAAGGAGTACAGTTTCTCTCTCTCTCTCTCTCTCTCTCTCTCTCTCTCTCTCTCTCTCTCTCTCTCTCTCTCTCTCTCTCTCTCTCTCTCTCTCTCTCTCTCTCTCTCTCTCTCATTATTTTCTGGTTTCCATTCACAATGGTGTTCCTCAGTGAATCAGCAGTCAATTCATAATCATCTTAAATTACGAGTATAAAAATTTTGTAGTGTGCTTTTATCTTTTTATTTGTTTATTTATTTTTTCCTTGTTTCCTCTCTTCTTCAGTGAAGAGTCTCTTGATTATTAGTTTCCTCGTTAACAGATACACTTTTTTTTTTTCCTTTTTATCATTATTTTCTGGATTTCACTCAATCTTTTTCCTCAGTGTAGAGTCAATGGTTTTGCTTCTCCATTAAGGAATATATATATTTTTCTTTTTTTTCAATATTTCCTGGTATCCCTTCACAATCTTGTTCCTCAGTGGAATAACGCAATTCATATACTTCTTAGGTTATTACTACAAAGATTTTTATACATTTTTTTTTTTTTGTCATATTTATCATTATTAACTGAGATTTTTTATTTATTATTTTTGTCATTTTTTCTGCCTTTTCTGCATTTTCTTTATCAATATTTTTTGGGGGGGGGATTTTTGTCATTATTTTCTATCTTTTATACTTTTTTGTCACTTTTCTGGTTTTTATTTTTTTTACTATTTTTTTTTTTATTTTATATTTTTTTGTGATTTTTCATTATTTTAATCTTTGTAGTTGCTTTATGTTTTTGTTACTATTCTGCTTAGCTTTTCTATTTTTTTGTAATTATTTTCAATTTTATTCTTTTATCTATTTTCTGGCTCTTTTTACTTTTATTATTTTTTTATAATTATTTCCTGCCTTTTTTTAAGATTTTTCATTATTTTGATCTTTTGTAATTGTTTAATGTTTTTGTTACTCTTCTGCTTATCTTTTCTCCTTCTTTGTGATCATTTAATATTTTTTACATTTCTCATTTTTTGTTATTTATTTTTGTCACGATTCTCTTCCTTTTTTTTACTTTTTTGTCATTATTTTATTTTTACTCTGTCATTATTTTCTGCCTTTTTACTTCATAGTCATTTTCTTCTAGGATTTTACTTTTTGTTATTATTATTATTTTTTTTCATTATTTTCTGGGTTTTTTGTCATTATTCTATTTTTTATTTATAATTATTTTCTAGGTTTTCGCTATTCAAATATATTTTTTTAACTTATTTTTTGTCATTTTTTTTTCTTGCTTATTTTACTTTTTGACATTATTTGAGCTTTTTTGCCGTTATTTTTTTCGTTTTTGTCATTTTTTTTTATTTTTATCATTTTTTTTTTTTTTTTTACGTTTTCTTTATGCTTTTTCATTAACTGAATTTTTTTATATATTATTTTTATTTTATTCTAAGTTTTTTAGTTTTTTTTATCAATATATTTTTCTTTTCTTTTTGTCATTATTTTCTATTTTCTATTTTCTTTCTCACTATTTTCTTGATTTTTCATTTTTTTTATTTTATCATAATTTTCTATTTTTTTCTTTACTTTTTTGTGATTTCCATTATCTTATTTTTTGTAGCTGTATTTTTTTCACTATTTTGCTTATCTTCTCTTTTTTTGTAATTATTATTATTTTTCTTTTTTTTCTATTTTTCACTAATTTCTGGCTATTTATTTTTTATTATTTTTTTATAATTACTTTCTTCCTTTTTTTACTTTTATTTTATTTTCATTATTATAATATTATGTAATTGTTTTATGTTTTTTTGTTACTCCTTTGCGTATCTTTCCTGTTTATTGTAATTATTTTATATATTTTTTTTTCATTTTTATCTTTATTTAGTGTACTTTTTGTGATTATTTTGTGGATATTTTACATTTCTTGTCATTATATCTTCCTTTTTTTACTCTTTTGTCACTATTTCCTTCATTTGTTTTATTTTTGTCATTCTTTTATTTATTTTTTATTATTATTTTTTTGCCATTATTTTCTGCCTTTTTACTATTTAATAATTTTCTTTAGGGTTTTTAGTTTTTGTATTTTTTTCATTTTTTTTATTATTTTCTAGCTTTTTCACTTTTTGTCGTTGTTTTTATTTTTATTTGTCCTTATTTTCTTTTTTTTTTACTTTTCGGCATTATTTAGTTTTTTTTTACTTTTTTGTCATTTTGTTTTTTGTTATGATTATTTTCTGGGTTTTCACTTTTTTGTTATGTTTAATTCACGTTTTATAATTTTGGGGGGTTTATTTTAATTTTTGGCCTTTATTTTCATTTTTTGTCATTATTTTTACCTTTTTCTAATTATTTTACTTTTTAGTTTATTTAGTTTTTTTCATTATTGATTTTTTTTTACTTTCTGTCATTATGTTTGGCTCTTTTATTTTCATTATTTTTATATATTTTTTTTTTACTTTTATCATTCCTCTCTGTTTTTATTCATTTATTATCATTGGTTTTGTTTTTTGTCATCATTTTCTGGCTTTTTTGTCAGTTTTGTAGCTCTTTTTACCTTTTATCATTATTTTCTGACTTTTTATTTTTGTATCCTTATTTTCTGGGTGTTTGACTTTGTTGTCTTTATTTCTTTCCTTTTTTTTCACTATTTTATGGCTTTTACCTTTTGTAATTTTCTGGATTTCTTTAGTATTTCTCTATTCTTTATTTATTTGTTTTATTATTTTTTGTTATTTTCTGGATTTTTACTTATTTTCCTTTTTCTCATTATTTTTTTTTACCTTTTTGTATTATTTTGTTTTTTTTTATTTTTGTCACCATTTTGGACTTGAATTTTTTTCTTATTTGCCCAAATTTTCAGCTTTTTTATTTTTTCTTAATGTTTAATTCATTTCTTTACTTTTTCTTTTTTTGCCATTTTTTGTTTAATTTTTCTCACTTTTTTTTTTTGTTTTGTGATTATTTTTTTTTATTTTTTCCATTATTACATTTTTTTTTACATTTTTTTTTCTTTTTGTCATTATTTTATGGCTTCCTCTCACAATGTTGTTCCTCCGTGGAGAGTCACTTGATTACCTCGTTAAAAGATATTATTTTTGTAATTTTCCTGTTATTTCTTCATTTTTTTTTTTTGTCATTGCTTTCTGTTTTCCTTTCGCAGTCTTCTTTCTCAGTGGACTAATAATCAATTCACAGACTTCTTACGTTACGGTATTTTTTTTTATTATTATTTTTCATTACTTCTTGTTTCCTTAGTGGAGAGTCACTTAATTATTTGTTTCCACGTTAACATTTTTTTTTTCTAATTTTTCCTTGTTTTTATTTGTCATTGTTCTCTTGCTTCTTATTTTTATCATAATTTTTTGTGATTTTTATTATTCTAATCTTTGTAGATACTTTATGTTTTTGTCACTATTTTGCTTATCTTTTCTCTTTTTTGTAATTATTTTTGATATTTTTTATTCCTATTTTCTGGCTGTTTTTTTCTATTTTATTTTTCTATTTTATACTCTTCTACTTTTCTTTTATTTATTTTTTTTTATAATTTTATATTATTTTTTTACATTTTTCTTTTTTTGTCATTAACTTTACTTTTTTGTCACTATTTTCTTCTTTTTTTGTCATTATCTTATTTTTTTAACTTTTTTATCTTTTTTTCTGCCACTTCTTTGTCATTTTCTTCTGAGATTTTACTTTTTGTAATTATTTTGAGTCTTTTTACTTTATTGTCATTATATTCTCGGTTTTTTACTTTTTTGCCGTTATTTTTTTTACTTTTATTATTTTTAGTTTTTTTTTTTACTTTGTCATTTTGTGTTTTTTATCGTTATTTTGTTTTTTTATTTGTTACAATTATTTTCCCGGATTTTCACTTTTTGTAATTTTTTACTTATATTTCTACTTATTTCTTGGCTTATTTCACTTTTTGCCATTATTTTAATTTCTTGTCATTATTATTATTTTTTTTACTTTTTCTCATTTTATATCACTTCTTTTTTACTTTATTTAATGCTTCTTCATTAACTAAGATTTTTAATTATTATTTTCTTTTTTTGTTATTCTCTGCCTTGTTTTTACTTTTTTTATCAATATTTGTTGTTTTTTGTCATTATTTTGTAGCTTTTATATTTTTCTTTGACACTGTTTTCTCGATTTTTATCATTTTTTTTAATTTTTATAATTTTCAGCTTTGCTTTTCTCACTATTTTGCTTATCTTATTTTTTGTATGTTTTTTTTCTTTTTTGTCACTATTTTCTGCCTTTTTTGCTTTTTATTATTTTGTTTTTTTTCATTTCATAATTATTTTCTGCCTTTTTTACTTTATTTTATTTTCATTATTTTAATCTCTTATAATTATTTTATGTTTTTTGTTCCTCTTCTGCTAATCTTTCCTCTTTTTTTCTAATTATTTTATATTTTTTTTTTACTTTTCTAATATTTGTCATTATTTTGTCTTTACTTTTTGTCATTATTTTGTGAATTTTTTTACACTATTTATCCTTATTTCTTCCTTTTTTGCTCGTTTCTCATTATTTTCTTCCTTTTTACTTTTTTTTATCATTTTTATCATGATTTTATGCTTTTTTTTTATTTTTTTCTCATCATCGTCTGCCTTTTTTTTCTCTTTAGTGATTTTCTTGTGTTTTTAGTTTTTTTTTTATTTTCAGTTTTTTTTTTGTCATAATTTGTTTTTTTTCACTTTTTGTTGTCATTATTTTTTTTTACTTTCTTGTCATTATTTCTTTTTTTTTTTACTTTTTAGCATTATTTTGTTTTTTTACTTTTTGTCATTTTGTTATAATTATATCCTAGGTTTTCACTTTTTTGTTATTTTTTTTACTTAGGTTTTAGTATTTTTTTTTTTTTGGTTATTTTAATTTTTGTCATTATTTTTTTACCTTTTTCTCATTATTTTTATTTTATTATTTTCTGCTCTTTATTTTTTTCATTATTCTTTTTTTTTTACTTTCTGTCATTATGTTTGGCTTTTTATTTTAATTATTTTGATTTTTTTACTTTTTCATTACTTTCTTTTTTTACATTTTTTGTCAACTTTTTTATCCTCATTATTTCCTGTTTTTTTGGGGGGTCACTGTTTTCTGTTTTTTTTTATTTTTTATCATGATTTTCTGAATTTTTACTTTTTCTCATTATTTTCTGGTTGTTTCACTCTGTTGTCTTTATTTCTTTCCTTTCTTTTCTGACTATTTTCAGGCTTTTTAGTTTTTGTCATATTCTGGATTTCTTTAGTATTTGTCATTAATTTTTGTTTGTTTGTTTGTTTTCTGGATTTTTACTTGTATTCCTTTTTCTCATTTTTTTCTGTTTTTTCTTTTTTTGTATTATTTTTTGTCATCATTTTGAACTTTTTATTTTTTTCATTATTTACCAAAATTTTCTGCTTTTTTTTACTTTTTGTCAGTATTTCCTTCATTTTTTTTACTTTTCTCTTTTTTGTTTTGTTTTTTTTTGTTTAATTCTTTATCACTATTTTTTTTAGTTTTGTCATTATATTTTTCTTCACTTCTGCCATTATAATATATATATATATATATATATATATATATATATATATATATATATATATATATATATATATATATATATATATATATATATATATATATATATATATATATATATATATATATATATATATATATATATATATATTTTTTTTTTTTTTTTTTTTTTTTTTTCATTTATCATTATCTTCTGGCTTCCTCTCACAAAGTTGTTCCTCTGTGGAGAGTCACTTGATTACCCCGTTAAAAGGATATTATTTTTTAGCGTTTTCCTGTTATTTCTTCCTTTTTTTATCATTGTTTTCCGTTTTTCACTCGCAGTCTTCTTTCTTAGTGGACTAATAATCAATTCACAGACTTCTTACGTTACGGTACTTTTATTTTTTTTTCATTTTCATTATTATTTTTCATTCATTCTTGTTTCCTTAGTGGAGAGTCACTTAATTATTTGTTTTCCTGTTAATTTTTTTCTGATTTTTCCTTGTTTTTATTTCTGTCATTGTTCTCTTGTTTCCTCTCACTATCAATAGCAATATTTCACCAGATTTCCTCTCAGTATTAATGGCTGTTTCACCAGTACTGGATAGAATTTTTCTTTTCTTTCTGTTTTTGTCGTTGTGTTTTTGTATTCACAGTCTTGATCCACGGCAAGTTAACACTCAAATCGTGGCATTCTGAAATAACTTGTATCAAGATTTCTTTGGATGAATTTTATCTTTATATTTTTTTCATCGTTTTCTGATTTACTCTCCCAAAATATTTAGGCTTCTTATTTAATGGAGGTACTTTATTTATTTATTTTTTCTATTAATTTCTGGTTTCATCGGCGAATTGACAGTCACTTAATATACTTCATAGACTGAGAGAGCAATGATTTATTTATTTTTTTTTTTATCTTTTAATTTCTCTTATCATTAATTTTCATTTACTGTCTGGAATATTCTTGTTCCTCACGGGAGAATCACTCAATTCTTTCTTCATTAACAAATAGAATGAAGGATTTTTTTTTTCTAAATTTTGAGCGTTTTATTTTTTATCATTAATTTCTGGATTTCACTCACAACTTTGTTTCTCAGTGGAATCACTTAGTGTTCTTGCTTCTTAATTAATGGATGAAAGACTTTCCTTTTTGGTCTATTTTCGGGGTTTCGATTTACAAGCTTGTTCCTCACTAAAGATCCAATGCTTAGGCTTCTTAATCCTTAGTTACAAAGCTTACTTTGTTTTTATACTTTTTTTTTTTCATAATTTTCTCGGTTGCACTGACGAGGTTGGTCAACAGTGCGAGTGACTCAGTGTTTAGCGGCTCGCGACCCATGATCGAGGCTCCGCGCACCAGTCCGCCCTTCCCTCTGTTTTTGGGAACGCAGTCGAGCCTTAAGGGCAGCCACCTCTCGGGCCCATCTCACTCGCGCGGGGCCTGCGGGTGGC